>NC_045543.1:57644354-57786854 GCF_009769535.1 Thamnophis elegans
TTGCTCACATCTGCCTGCACTATAAATTTCCTGGCTGGATCAGGATGTCTCAATATTGGCTCATGTGTGAACAATCCCTTCAATGTTTCAAACGCTTTTTGACAAACCAGATCCCACTGTAAGGGTTGACTTGGACGAGGCTTCCTGGCAAGGTGTCTTGTTTTCAATAGGTCGGTAAGGAGTAAAGCCACCTTGGCAAATAAATGATGGTATGAACTGATAGTAGAAGTTGGCAAACCCCAAGAAGCTCTGTAATTGATTCTGAGTTCTTGGAGCCTGCCAGTCCATTACCGCCTGTATCCATTGCTGGATCCATTTCTATTCCCGCCTTGGAAACTCTATAGCCTAAGTAGTCCAGACGGGTCTGATGGAATTCACATTTAGATACTTTTGATTGTAAATGTGTTTTTATTTTCCATTTTCATTTCGTACAGTCACATATATACTGTGCATAACCGGGGCCATATAACATTAAACAATAAACACAATACCCCCCAAAATAGAAACCCAATGTACCTCTTCAACATTCCCCTCTACCCTACTTCCCCTCCCCCTCTACCACTCCTCTCTCCCAGTACACTCCCTCCCTTCCTTCTCACCCTCCCTCCCATCCTCACTCCCACCCTCTCTACCCCTCTTTCTTCTATCCCTCTACTCCTCCCTTCGGTGTATTTCTACTATCTATTAATATATTCAGCTTGTCCTATTTTTACAGTGAAATTAAAGAGCAACAGTATACAAGTGCAGTCGCGTTACTTTAAAATCTAACACATACTATATATCCCCCCTCCCCCCTAACACCCCACCTCCCTTCCCCCCCGACTTCCCAGAGCCCGTACACAGTATAGGTTTTTAATAAATACAGTCTAAAATATATTAAGACAAAGGAAATAAAAAAAAGAAGTTAATAACATCTCTGCATTAAACTCAGCTTCTTCCTGTTGCACTAACTTTAAGCAGTTTAGATTATTCCTAATCTTAAACATAGGCTATCTGTAATTTCTTAGTCCCGTATTTGTTTTGTATATAGTCAATCCATTTTTTCCAGTCTCGTTTATATCTCTCATTTGAATGGTCTTTAAGATATGCCGATATTTTAGCCATCTCGGCTAGGTTTGTAACTTTCAATGTCCATTCTTGAGTTGTAGGCAAGTCTTCCTTCTTCCAGTATTGCGCCACCAACAGTCTTGCTGCTGTTATTAAGTGCAGAACCAAATTAGTCTCTACTGCTGTAAATTCAGTACATATACCTAGTAAAAATAACTGAGGAGTAAACTTTATCCTTCTTTTAAAAATATTTTGCATAATCCACCACATTTTTATCCAAAATGCCTTAACCTTTTGACAAGTCCATCATATATGAAAATATGTAGCATTGAGAGAACCACATCTCCAACATTTAGGCTGTACATTCGGGTACATAGAAGCCAGCTTTTTAGGATCTAAATGCCATCTATAAAACATCTTATAAAAATTTTCTCTCAGGTTTTGTGCTTGTGTGAATTTCACATTTCTTACCCATATTCTTTCCCATGTGTCCAACATTATTGATTCTTCAATATTTTGAGGCCACTTTATCATACAATCTTTAACTAGTTCTGTTTCCGAATCCATCTGTATTAGTACATTATATATCCTCTTTATATGCATTAAACTTTGATCTCTTATTTGTTTAAACAAATTATCCTCAACTTGGATAAAACCAGTTTTTTGGTCTATTTTCCACCTGGCCTGTAATTGGCCATACTGGAACCATGTTTGAACTACCTTCTCCTTTTTCAATACTTCTAAAGATTTTAGTTGTAGAACCCCCCTTTCCAAAGTGAGAAGTTGTCTGTAGGTGGTTCTATCCTGTTTTTGTGCTATATTCATATTTTCAATTGCATGTCTAGGAATTGCCCACATGGGTAACTTGTCATTTAGTTTATATTGATATTTTTTTCCAAACCCACAGTAAAGCATTTCTTAAGATATGACTTTTAAAATTCTTATCCAATTTTTTGTTGAATAACAAGTAAGCATGCCAACCATATACCAGATCGTGTTCCTCGATATTCAGTATTCTATCGTTGGTTAAATGGGTCCAATCACTAATTGCGGATAGCACCACTGCATCATAATATAATTTTAGGTTAGGTAATTTCAAGCCTCTTCTCTGGCGTACATCTTACATCTTGCATTATTTTCATCTTTACCCTCGGCTTCTTTCCTGCCCATACAAATTTGTTGATACCCTTCTGCCATTCTAAAAGATTCACATCTTTTTTAAGTATAGGTAACATTTGAAAAAGAAATAAAAATTTTGGTAAGATGTTCACTTTCACTGCCGCTATCCTACCCAGCAAGGATAAGTGCAATTTCTCCCATTTTTTCATCTCTATCTGTATACTCCGCCAAAGTGGTTCATAATTGTGCTTATATAATTTCCCGTTTGAGGCTAAAATATTAACCCCAAGATATTTGACTTTTTTGACTACCTCACATCCTAGCATCCCTCCTAGTTCTTCCTTTTGTTTAGTATTCATATTTATAGCTAATATTTTGGTTTTCCCTAAATTTATTTTAAAACCAGACACTTGACCATATTGATTAATCATATTCATTAAAACCATACTAGATTCCTGCGGTTGTTCCAATATTATGACCAAATCATCCGCAAAAGCGCGGACTCTGTATTCTTGCTGCCTAATCTTGATCACTTTTAGACCATCCAAGCCCCGTATTTTATTCAACAATACTTCCAAAGTTATAATGAACAATAGTGGGGACAAAGGACAGCCCTGTCTTGTACCTTTTCCGATTTGAAAAGGGTCTGTTAAACTTCCGTTGACGATGATTTGAGCTGTTTGCTGTTGGTATATTGCTTTGATTGACTGAAAAAAGCTATCTCCTATCTGCATTTTTTGCAATATCTTCAACAGAAATTGCCAGTTAACTCGATCTTGAATAACTTGAATAAAACCTGTTTGGTCAGTATGCATCAATTGTTGAATAACCAACATTAACCTGTTTGCTAGTATTTTAGTAAAGATTTTATAATCTACATTAAGTAATGAGATAGGTCTATAATTTTTTGGTTGGGTAGTATCTTGATCTTCTTTGGGTATCAAAGATATAAATGCTGTCTTCCAAGATGGGGGCACTTTACCTTCTGTTTGAATTTTATTAAATAGTTCTCTAAGAGGTTCTACCATTTCTAACTGTAAATTTTTATAGTAAACCACTGTCAAGCCATCTGTGCCTGGCGCTTTCCCTAACTTTAGTTGCTTAATTACCTGCAAGATTTCCCCTGAGGTTATTGGTTGGTTCAACTTTTGCCTGTACTCTTCTCTAACTAGGGGTATTTTCTCTTTATCTAAGTATTTGTCTATATCTAAACTCTTAATTTTGTCCCCTTTATACAATTCTGTAAAAAATTCCCGAAATGCCTTTTGAATCTCCTCCTGTTGAAACACCTCCTTCCCTCTATAAATCAATTTGGTTACATTTCGAATTTTCCTTTTTTTCTTAATCTGATAAGCTAACCATCTGCCCAGTTTATTTGCGTTACAAAAAGTGTTGTGTTTTGCATATAATAAACCAGTGGCTACCTGGTCAGAGATCAACATATCAAATTGGGATTTTAATATGGTAATTGCTTCCTTAACCTTTGTATCGCCTGGGCTCAATGTTAACTCCAACTCTTTCCCTTTAATTTCCTCTTCCAATTCTTTTCGTTTTAGCCCTTGTTTATGTCTATGTATTTTGTTTATATTCATCAGTACTCCTCTCATATATGCTTTGCTTGCATCCCATACAAATTCCATAGGTGTACCCTTATTCATATTCAAAACAAAGTATTCAGATAACAATTTTTTACAATCATTAATGTACTTTTCATATCTGAATAAGTTTTCATTCAGCCTCCAAGACCTTCTTGCCTGCACTACCCTTCCCAATTCCATCCAAACTGGATTATGATCCGAAAGGACCCTCGCCGCAATCTTTGTCTTCTTCACCCTAGAAAGTAAATCATTAGTGATTAATATAAAGTCAATCCTTGAAAAGGATTGATGTCTATCGGAAAAGAAGGTGAAATCATATTCCTCTGCGTTTCTTTCTCGCCAAATATCTCTCAATTCAAAGTCGTCCATCATGTCAAAAAAAGGTTTGGGTAACTTAGCTCGCATTTTAGTATTTGGGCGAGAGGTCTTCTTATCTCTTTTAGTGTCAATCACGCCGTTCCAGTCACCCAATCGTATACAAGACCTATAGTCCCACTGTACTAATTTAGCATGAAGATTTCTATAGAATCCGTCTTGCTGTTGATTAGGAGCATAAATTCCCAAAAGTAATGTCTTTTTCCCTTCTAAGATTAGGTCTAGTGCGATATATCTTCCAAAGGGATCTGCTTCAATTAGTTCAGCCTTAATGTCTTTTCTTAAGTATATAACTATACCATTTTTCTTTTCCGTAGCAGAGGTCACAAAATGTTGACCAAGTTTGGGGTTAAACAAATATTTTTGATCAGTTGATTTAATATGAGTTTCTTGCAGACAAATTATATCATTCTTGAACTGTTTAAGATAGTGAAATATTTTCTTTCTCTTCTGTGGAGAATTCAGTCCATTGACATTCCATGTCAAAATCTTAGTTGTCATCTCTGGTTGCCTGAAGCTTTTTTAGAGCCTCCTGCATGGCCTGTTTAACCTTTGGCCTAGCTCCTCCCATGGCTTCTGAGTTTGTTGCTGTGACTCCTTGATCAATGGCCGGTGATTGTTGAGGTTGTTGCATTGTGGCTTGTTTTTCCATTCGTCTGGTCATCATACGGCTAGGTCTTTGTTCCATGACACCTTGCCCTTCCAGGAAGGGGAGGTGGTGCGTCTTGTCTGCTAGTTGTGTAGTTTGCTGTCTATCTTGTCCTTCTGTGGTCTTTCTCCAGATCCAGATGGTGCAGGGTGTCCCACCTTCAGAATATTGTGATAGAAATCTCGAGCTTTCCATACAAAGACGATATCTTTGCTTGTCAAATGTAATTATAATACCAAATGGCACATCCCATCTATACTGTATCTGACGGTTTCTGAGTTCTTCCACTAGAAAAGCATAATCTCTCCTGGCTCTTAGCATTTGAGGTGGTATTTCTTTCAAGACAATCAAATCCTGTCCGCCAATTTGAAGCCTGGTGTTATAGGACTCTTGTAGTATCATGTTTCTGAACTCTCTTGTGGCGAAGTATATAACTACATCTCGGGGGAGTTGCTTCTGTTTTGCCGCCCAAGAATTAGCGCAATAAATTTTATCGATCTGCCAGTCAAAGTTGGATCTCGGTCTTCCCACCAGACGGTCAAAAGCCTCTGAAGAAATCTGTTTCAAGTTCTCCTGTTTGTCCTCACGCAGCCCCCTGACTCTTAATGCGAGCTCCATCTGCCTGTACTGTATCATAATAATTTGTTTTTCAGCGTTTTCAACTTTTTGTTGCACCACCTCAGTTTTGGATGTCAAATTGGTGTTAGCTTCATTAAGAACCTCTAGATTATCTTCAATTCCAGAAACATGTTCTGTCAATACAGTTACAAGTCCCAGCATATCATCATTTATTTTGGCAATCCTAGTATCAAGTTTATCATATAAGTCCGCCTTAAACTCTTTTATCTCATTCTTTATCTCCTCTCTGAATTCTCTAAAAGTCTCTAAATTCTGCTCTATAAATTCTCTAAAAGTTTCCAAAAAAAGTTTTCATTAGCAAATCTCCAGTAGGGGGCATAGAGGGTGGAAGCTGCAACTTTGTGCCAGGTATGGGGGATGTGCTTCTAGGAGGAAGTTTCGGCCCAAGATTTAATTTTGATGCCATTATGTCTTATCTTCAAGCAATTAATCAAACTCTACAGGCCCGCTGTGCAGCTTATGAGAAAAAAAAGTATTAAATCACCCCTTTGTTAGTTCTTTAGGATTTTTCAAAAGGTTTCAGAAAAGGGCGTTGTAACAAAGCAGCTCGGCATATTCAGCGCCATTTTGGACTTCTCTATATCAGGAATATATATTAGCAAAGTTGATAAGAGGAAGGTCTTGTAAACTCTTCAGAGAAGTGAAACTAATTAATAAGATACTGCTAGCCGACTGTTCCTCCCTTTTTGCAGAAAGTTTGCAGGTTTCAAAAAATTAGCATTGTAACGAAACAGTTCAGCAAATTCACCTCTGTTTGGAATGTCTCTATATTAGCAAAGAGTCTTTTAAAACTTTAAAAGTGAAACTAATTAGTAAAGATCTGTTGGCCGACTGTGAGGCGAAATTCCCTCCCCTTCTTTGAAGTTTTGAGACTCCGTATAATTAGATAAACAATGTTAGTCAGCAATTCAACTGGCTCGTCGCCATTTTAGACACTTCTTTAAATAGGTAAAGTAACGGAAGAGGATTTTGTAGCAAAGAAGCTAGATTTAAATAGACAATTAATGATCTCGCATACGAATTCTGCTCGTTTTGGAATCAGGTAATTCAATCTTTGAACTGAGTGGGAGGGAAGCTTACTTGGGGCTGCAAGGCAGTTGGAGATTTCCAGCGCGGAGAGTTCTGCCTTCAGCTGGCCCCCCTTCTCTTCACAGACACAAAAGCTGCAAAGATCAGAAAGGCATTTGCTTGACAAAACTTCTCTCCTTTCCCTTCTTTTCCCGAAGAGGAAGGTGTCTGTCAGATGTCTGATGGATGATCATCTTAACAGGTAACGCCACTGGTAATATGGGAGCAGCTGTGTTTAGCTGCTACCATCAGTAAGTCCTGCCCAGGAAGCCCACATTTAGATACTTTGACGTACAATTGGGCTTTTAACAATTTGGTCAGAACATCCCTTACCAATTTTATGTGCTGATCCATGGTCTTCGTGTAAATCAAAATATTGTCCAGGTAAATGAGTACACCTTTATAGAGATGTTTCTGCAGTACCTCGTTTATTAACTGCATGAACACCACCGGTGCCCTGTGTTACCCGAATGGCATCACCCGATATTGGTAGCTCCCCAGGGGACAGTTAAAGGCTGTCTTCCACTCATCCCCTTCTCGGATCCTGACACAATAATAAGCCTCCCTCAGATCTAACTTAGTGAAAATCACTCCCTCCGATAAATGGGCCAGCATATCTGTCAGCTCCTCTCCATTAATTAATTAGGAAAGAAAGACCACGAGACTCCATGTGTGGAAAATCAAGTGTACTTTTACTAATTAAGAACGGTTAAAAGGCAAAGCGAAGCGAAGTCTGATTAATTAGGCACGAAAGCAATTGATATATAGAATAGCCCATTCCCCACCCCTTGGCATCATAGTCCCAGTCCAATCATAAGTCTTCCAAATGTCAGGTGTGAGATAACTTCAAAAGGCATCACGAAGATGGAATGTCAGTGCCGTTAGTCCTGGCGGGAAACACCCACGCATGCGTAGTCCGATCAGTCGGTGAACTCCAGAACCACTGGGAGGGCAAAAACTGCTTCGCCTGGGCTCTGGAGGTCCCCCGGAGACCAGAAACAGGCCCATTTCTGGACTTCCGGGACTTCCAGTAGGCCCATTTTTCACCCTCCCCGAGCCTCTGCACTTACCTGGCAAGATGAATGGGCCAAGTAGAGACTCCTGGGAGGGAAGGGGTGGGAGGGAAGGGGAGGGGTGGGCATGGCCAGCCAGTTGGGGGTTCACTGAACTGGACAGAATCCTAGCTAGAAGATCACCTGAATCCGTGCAAACCCCTAGCAGCCAACTCCTCAATTTGAGCCATACCCTGTCTGTCAAATCTTACTAGATGGTTAGAAAACTTGCAGATAAGTGATCTCTTAAACACTAGGCTCAATTCCATGGAGGGATTTATAAATGATGAAATGGCAATCAGTGCAGTTTGCAGTGGTGTCACATAGGCATACCTTTGTTGCCCCAAATAATCCATGTATGAGGTGTCTATGACCATCTGAAGAGCCTCCTTTCCATGAACAAACACAACTGGTGCAGGAGATTAATCTCTTAGCCATAGTTGTCACCTGCTTCTTGAGAAGGAACTGCGAGTCCAAAGCGATCACCAGATTGATGTCAATCTGAAACCTAGAAAAGTATGTTTCTTTAACATCAGCTTTAACTGGTCTTTAAATATGACTTATTTTTTCTTCAATTGGTACTATATTTCTACTCTTTTCAGAGCTCGATGCCTGGAGGGGCTGTTAGACTTTCTAAAAATACCATGCTATTTAGACCCTGCATGACCCTGCATGACAAAGCTGCAGCATGTCATAGTTCCAAAGATGAAAAGTAGATTAATGGGAGAAGGCGGGGCTTAGCAGTGAGAAGACGGACTTTCAGGCAGTTCCTGAATGACCATCTATACCGGGGTCTTTTTTGGACGATTCGTTTGAATCTAAGCTGTCCCGTAGAGACAGTGACGTGGGGGGAACTCCAGTGGTCCCAGAAATGTTCGCAAAATCTCTGGGAACCTAAGGAAAGCCTTCCTAATCCAGTGACTTCCGGATCAGCTCGATGCTGACTACAACTGCAAAAGCCCAGAGAGAGTGATGGATATGAACATGTCGTTTGGTGTGAGTTTTAAATCCTTTTTCTTGTTGGAAAGAGAACATTCTAAATTTGGAAACTTAGTTTAAAATAAGGCTGATAAGTGAGAAAAGCGGCGGCGATAAATGTTTGCCATTTGGAAGTTTATTTTTCTGTTCCTTTTTTTTAAATCTTTGGAAGCCGGGCTGGACTTTCCTGTAATTTAAATCGGCTTTTTGTGTTCCTTCTTTTTGTTGTCGATACCTTTAACTTCGAATCTAATGGGGCACTAAATTTTAAACTTAAAGTGCTTTGAAGATCTGGTTTTTTTGTCTGTTTTTCTTCGTTGCCTTTTAGCCCTTTTGATTTTTTTTTTTAACAATTAGTAATTAACAAACGCCACGGAACGGACTAAAACAAGCTGTAAACTACAAATTACAAGCCAACACTGCCATCTTGTGGACTTGAACTTTGTTATTAAAATCCCCCCTGTAATGCATTTGATTTACGTATTTACGCAGCTGGGAACCTGCTAGATAAAACAGCAAAGCTGAGAGTGACCTTGGAGAGACTCTTATCTTAGGGGGGGAAAAAAGAGTCCGAAAAAAATCATTTGTTTTAGCTTGTTGGCATCCTTTCATCTCCCAACACCATTTTCACATTATCTGCTGTGGAGACATCGACATTGAGTTTTTCTTTTTTGATCATCACCATCGACCTTTTGATCTTTTACATTTTTTTTTCTTTTCTGTTTTGATTATTCTTTTTAACCTTTGGATCACCCCTTGACTATTTACATTTTTTCTGCTTTTTCTTTTTCCCACTTGTAGCTGAAGCACCTCTTCTTCCCTTTTTGGAGGGGGGGTGTCTTCTTTTTCTTTTTTACTATTTTATATTCTCTTATTTATATATATATCTTCTATTGTATTCTTACTGCATTCCTTTCATCTTTGAAATAAAAAAAGTTCCTTTTTCTTTCCTTCCTTTTCTCTCCCTTCTTCCTTTTCCTTCCCTTTCTCTTTTCCCCCCTTTTCTTATCTCTCCCCCCTGTCCTCTGTGTACTTTACGTACTTAATCCACCATACTTATAACCCTCCACCCTCTAATACTAATTGGCTATGAGTAGAAAAGCAGCTGCCTCTGGCTTTACATCAACCCCTGCCCCCTCACCTGCGGGAGGCCAGAGGACAACACAGATGATGTCCCATCAGGAAAAAGAGAAGGAAGCCAATTTTGAAACACTTATACAAATGATGCAGAAAATGCAAGCAGGAAACGATATCCTTGTAAAAAAAATGGAGGCAATGGAACAACAAAACCAAAGCATAGTGCAAAAAGTTGATAATATGGAAGGAAAAGTAGAAAGCATACACAACTGGATGCTGAAATACGAAAATAGGATTCAAAAAATTGAAAATAAGATTCAAGAAGGAGAGAAGAAAACTGAAAAGCTAGAGATCAGACTAAGTGATGTAGAAAGAGAGAGCAGTGGAATATTAAGATGGGAGATGGACAGGTCTGAATTTTTCTTAAGATTTCAAAACATAGAAGAAGAAAAAGGAGAGGACTTAGTTCAGATAATTTCAAATATTTTGATAGATGTTCTGGGGATGTCCCAGGACCAAATAACAGAAACAATTGATGAGACTTTTAGAGTATACACAAGATATGCAATGAGAAATGCTCTTCCAAGGGAAGTGCATGTAAGATTTACTAAGAAAACAATTAAATCACAAATCTTACAGAAATTGAGAGATAGAAAATTAGAATACAAAGGTAAGGAGATTGTAGTACTCAAACAAATTCCAAGAGAGGTGAGAGAGAGGAGAAGAGAATATCAATTTCTGACCAAAGTATTGATAAAAAAAGGTGTTAACTACAGATGGCTCATACCGGAAGGTTTACTATGTATTTGGCAAGGACAAAGACACAGGATAGATACAACTGAGAAGGCAGAAGCTTTCTACGAAGAATACTTTAGAGAAATGGCGGAGAAAGCTGGGAAAGACGACGCAGTGATACAAATACTGGAACCACCTGCAACCGCGACCGAAAAAATAGAAGGAGCAGTAGGTGGAAGTGAGAAAGAAGGGGAGACAGGGAATGGGAGCCGCAAAGAAAAATGAGAACCTAGATCTACTAGAGCGATAAATCCTGTATATAAAGTATAAACATGGAAGAAAGAAAAATGATTACAATTAACATTAATGGACTTAATTCGGCAACTAAAAGGAAGAAAGTATTCCATAAATTAGAGAAATTACAACTTGACATAATCTGTCTTCAAGAAGTACATATTCAAAAGAAATATGAACATTTACTAACTCAACCAAAGCTTGGGGAAATGTTTTCATCATTGGCAAATTGCAAGAAAAGAGGAGTGGTCTTTTATATTAAAGGCAACATCCCAACAAAAGTAGTCTACGCAGAGGAAGAGGGAAGAATTTTGATGGTGGAAATTATGGATACCAAAAAGACACTCCTAATTGGAATCTACGCCCCCAATGAAAAACAAGATGAATTTTACAAAAAACTACACAAAAAAGTTTTGGAACTAGACTATGCTGATATTTGTATGATGGGAGACTTTAATGGCATTGTGAATCAAAATATGGACTATAAAACACATAAAACAAAAAAATTAAATAGGAAGCTTCTGCCAAAATCTTTTTTTAGGATGACAGATGAACTAAATCTAAAAGATATATGGAGAGAAAGAAATGCTAAAAAAGAACAATATACCTTCTACTCAAATAGACATTCTTCATTCTCTAGAATAGATATGATATGGGCCTCAGCGGAGTTGAGCTCCAACATAAAAGAAATTGAGATTGAAGCAAGTACCTGGGCGGACCACAATCCAATTTTAACTAAATGGAAAGGCCAAAGGGCAAGATCTAGATGGACACTAAATAACACTATATTGAAAGAAAAAGAGTTTGTACAAAAAATGGAAAAAGAGCTAGTCCTTTTCCTTAAAGAAAATAGGAAAGAAGATACGTCGTTGCAGAATCTCTGGGATACAATGAAGGCTGTTATCAGAGGTTTGACAATAGATTACACAAGGAAGAGAAACTCAAAGAAAAGACAAATGCATAAAGCTCTAGACAATGACTATAAAATACTTGAAAGAGATCTACAGAGAGCACCACAAAAAAAAGATGTTAAAATAAAAATGGACATAATTAAACACAAAATGGACCTATTAGAAAAGGAAGAACTGGCACAAAAAATTAGAGGTGCCAAACAGAATTATTTTGAAAATGCGAACAAACCAGGCAGGTGGTTGGCATATAAGATGAAAAAAGAGAGAGAAACAAAGAAAATACTTCAACTAAGAGATAAACAAGGAGAAATTCAGTATGGAAATACCGAAAAAAAAATATTATACACGACTACTACGTTAAACTCTATGAACAAGAGAAGGTGGAGGAGGGACGAGTCAAAAAGTATCTACAAGATGCCAATCTCCCCCAGGTACCAGATGAAACTAGAACAATGTTAGAAAGTAAAATAACAATGATGGAGCTAACAGAGGCACTTAAAAAACAAAATAATGGGAAAGCCCCAGGACCAGATGGCCTACCCGTGGAATTCTACAGAACATTTGAAGAAATATTGACCCTCCCACTCCTACAAGTCATGAATGAAGTGATGACTGAGAGCCAAACACCGAAGTCATGGTCAGAAGCGTATATCACACTACTACCCAAGGAAGAGACTGATTTAACACAAATCAAGAATTATAGACCAATTTCTTTATTAAACTCAGACCACAAGCTATTTGCATCTATACTAGCTGAGAGATTTAAAAAATACTTAAATGGCTTCATCCATTCAGATCAAAATGGCTTTTTACCTAAAAGACAAATCAAAGACAATATGAGAATAATTTTGAATACCTTGGAATACTATGAGGCCCATCCAGAAAAACAACTGGCACTGATGTTCCTCGATGCGCAGAAGGCCTTTGATAATGTGAATTGGCAGTTTATGTTTTTGCAACTGGAGCAGATGAACTTTGGCAAGAAATTCACTCAAACTATACGAACGATATACCAGAAACAAGCAGTAAAGATAATGGTAAATGGAGAACTAACAGAACCGATTGAAATAAAGAGAGGTACAAGACAAGGCTGCCCACTATCACCGCTACTCTTTGTTAAGACTAGAGGTCTTAAATAGAAAGATCAGAGAAGAAGAAGAAATAAGAGGAATGAAAATTAAGAGAGAAGAGTATAAATTGCAAGCGTTTGCAGATGACTTAGTTTTTATTCTTGAAGATCCATTAGAAACAGCACCCAAATTGTTAGAAAGAATAGAGGAATATGGAGAAGTAGCAGGCTTGAAAATAAACAAAGATAAAACAAAGATCATGACAAAGAATATCCCAGCTACACAAAAGGAAGAGTTGTCAGAAATGTTGCAGATTCAAAACACAAGTAAGATTAAATATTTGGGGATACATTTATCACCTAGATGTAGCACTCTTAAAGAGGATAATTATACCAGATTAAAACGACAAATAGCAATCGATTTGGAGAAATGGGAAAACTTGCATTTATCAATGATGGGAAGAATCTCCCCAATTAAAATGAACATTTTACCTAGAATTCTATATCTGTTTCAGACAATCCCAATCAGACTGGGTAAGGATTTTTTCCTAGATTTAAATAAAATAGTTTTGAAATTTATTTGGCAAGGGAAAAAAGCTAGAATAAAACTTAAATTACTACAAGATGTTAGATCAAGAGGAGGTTTTGGGTTACCCGATTGGGAGCTATACTATCAGGCAGCAAACCTGATGTGGATTAAGGAGTGGATATCATTAAAAAACTCTAGATTATTGAACGTAGAAGGTCACGATTTGCTGTTGGGATGGCATGCTTTCTTATGGTATAAGGGAACTAAACCACATGGTTATTTTAGAAGACATTATATAAGGGAGGCGTTGTTGTTAAATTGGGAAAAGATTAAAAAATTACATTATTTAAAAATTCCAGTCTGGACATCAACAATTGAAGCATTCTCGTATCCGATAATACATAAAAAGGAACAAACAGTTAGATATACAGAATTATTGAATACAGAGGGTGAGCTCAAATCTAGTCAAGAGTTGAAGCAAGAAGGGATGGAAATGAACTGGTATTCATATGTACAGATACAATCTAGATATAATGAAGATAGAAAAACTAAAGGTCTCTATAACAAAATGACTGAGCTAGACAAAATTCTAACAGGTACTGATGAAAAAGTAATTAAAAAACTATATGGATATTTATTGGAGTTTAAATTGCATGAAGAACAAGTTAAAGAAACTATGATTGCTTGGGGAAAATTTTTTAAGTATGGGATTGATTTAGAGAATTGGCAGAAATTGTGGTCTCAAAATTACAAAATGACAATGTCCACTGCATACAGAGAAAACTTGTATAAGATGTTTTACAGGTGGCATCTACCCCCGACCAGAATTGCAAGAATGTTCAAGAATAAATCAGAAAAGTGTTGGAAATGTCACCAGATACCTGGCTCATACTACCACATGTGGTGGACTTGCACTGAAGCCAAAAGATACTGGACTAAAATCCACATGTGGTTGGAGAAAATGATACACTAACAAATAGACTTTAAACCAGAGGTCTTTTTATTGGGAATCTTACCAGAAACCTACAACAAAGACTTAAAATATTTGATTGTAAATGTGTTAACAGCAGCCAGAATTGTATTTGCAAAAAACTGGAAAAATGAAACAATACCAAAAGAGGAAGAAGTTATTCGAAAAATAATGGACTGTGCCGAAATGAGTAAATTGACATTTGAAATTAGAGAGCAAGAGGATGAACAATTTTATAAGATATGGGACTTGTTTTATCAATGGCTAAGGGAAAAAAACAACAACTTTGGAAATGAAAAATGATACACTTATGCCTTAGTTGGAAAAAGTAAATGATGATATAATTATGCTGTGAAATAATCCAACAATGATATAAGGAAGTATTAATATAAGGTCTGGTGATATAATGTATAAGGTTAAGAACTTACTATAATGATATTTCGCTGCTGATAAGGTAATTCTAATAGGGGAACAAATGAAAACTGGTATATATAGCCAGCGATGCCTTGTTGAACAATGAAGGAATAAGATCTCTGTTTGAAGGTATGAAATGCAAGGTTAACAATGAATAGAAGTATACTTTCTGGGGGAAAACAATGCTAATGTTAACTGAATATATATTGTAGAAGGAAAATGAGGCCTTTAGTTACATTAGAGGAAATATCTGAGATGGTAAATATTATTTGAAGATGTAGATGTTAAAACAACCATAACCAAACGACATGCTGCATGTGATGATGGTTTTTTTTTTCCTTTTTTTTTTCCTTTTTGGACCTTTTTTTGTCCTTTTTGGCCTCCCCCTCCTCCCCCCACCCTTTTTTTTTTCTTGTCTTATTTTTTTTTTAAACCCTAGCTTATTGTGGTGTTTATTAAATATACAACAGAGAGATACGGGATGTACAAACTTAGTAGGGATGCACCTGTGATCAAACGACATATTGTATGTGAAGATGGGTTTCCCCTCCCCCCCTTTTTTCCCATCTTCTCCCTTTCCCATTGTTGTCTGTGTAATAAAAAAATAATAATAATAATAAAGTAGATTAATTAGCCCCCTGAACTTTTCACCCAGGATTTGAAATTTGAAGGAAAAGAAAAGGCATTATTTTCCAACAACACATGTGCTTGTTTCTGTCATGTCTCATCTTTGTCTTATATTTCAAAAGGCAAGTCTGATTAATCTATGAAGTGATATAAAGTAGAGAAAGAGGAAAATTATTTCAGTTTACACTGAAGTTTCCTAATTCATGCTTACCACAAACTAAAATACAGCTCACTTAAAATCTGCCTTTTTCCATCAGCACAAAGAAAAATGTGCATATTTCTTCAAATTATATAATTACTTGCTAAGAAAAAATGTTGTCAAATCTATGTGCAATTATGCATATATGACTATTCTACATCACACTCAGATCACTTCCAGGGTTGGGCTCAAAAAGCACTCGCATATAATAAGCATGGAGTGCATGTAATATTTTGCTCATAACGATGCTGGGTAAAACTATTGATTCTAAAGTCAGCCAAGTTAATATCTTAAGTTGCATTTTTTACAAACTTGCAAAATGACATCACTGGGATTTTTTAAGGGTTGGTTGTCATCAATGCTTAGCATTTTCTGCATCTTCCTGACTTTCTTAAAGTGAGCTTTGAACACACAGGAATTTTGTCAGGACTGGAATCTGTTCCAGATGGGAAATAGAGAAGATAAACAACTCATTTTGCTTGTAAACAAAGGCCACAAAATTGAACTGAATTCAAATAGGCATCTGTTTACGCTCCAGCTCTTTCCTGTGGGAAATCAAGTCAGGTTATAAAGCATTTCTGTCATGGAAGAATTATACAGGCCTCTGGGGATGGAAAAATAGCCCCTTCCTGATCCTGAGGACTAAATTTGGCAGGCAAACATTAGATTTTTCCTCTTTCCTTCCTTTAGTTACTGATGACTCCCCATTCAGAGTCCTTAAAAATGTCTGTCTAGAGGAACCATTTGCACTTCAAAAGATGCCCAAGTGCAATTTACATGCCCTTGGTTTCAAAGTCTCCTCCAAAAAACATGCTTACCTTTGGTATCATTTTGAAAACCAGGACAATTCTTAGCATATAATCAACTCCCAGTTTCTTTTACGAAATTGCTTTAATCTCAGAGGCTGATCATTATGCAAATGTGTTTAAATGGCTATAAAACTTTGCTTTGGCAATGAAGGAGAACCAAAGCAATTCAGGTCCTTGTTGTAGGAATAAAGATATTCTGTTGTGGACTATAAGAACAAGTAGATACAACGATGTTAACTCCAGCTGTGAGAACAATGTTATTGTTAAATATTGAAAGCACATCTACTCTCCTTGTTTTTTACTGAATAAATAATTTTCTTTCTTGGACTCTTAGTGGATAAGGATTCTGAAGAGCATTTGAAGTACTGCAGCACATCTTGTAACACATCCCATTGTTTCCTTTCCTCAATGGAGGAAAGCAACATTACTCCTGCCTTCTATCTCCAACTATAAAATATTTATAGTTCAGGGTTAAACTGTATCTCTCAGCTGGTGATTTTCTTTCAAACGTTTCATCACCAAACTAGATAACATCGTCAATGCCTGACAATGTTACCTAGCACTGATAGTGTTACCCATTTTGGCAAAAAAAATGTCTACAAGCTGAAACTGCACCAAAGACCACACAGTCCCACATCTCCTTCTGCCTTGAATGAACTCACAGCCACCTATAGCAAAGTGTGATGACATAATAGGGAGACAGTTTACATACTCTATATCTGAAAGTTGTCCACGCTATAATGGGATTCTTGGGTTAATTTCCACCCACTTTATAAGAAAAACTGTATTGAAATATTGTACAGCACCATGTCACTATATTTTATAGTAGGCATATACACTTGAAAAGAGAGTTTTTAAAATACCTCAATGAATTTCCAACAAGTTTCCTCTGGATATCAGAATGGAGAAATAAGAAACGTTGTGAGCACCTCAATCCACAAAGAATAGTTACAAAGAAAAAAAGCTTTCCAAAACAATCCAATATGGGTTAATTTCAATTCTTTTGCTTAAGGAACTAATTTGGCTTAAAAAAAAATTATTTGGGCAGTCTTTCGCAAAATAGAAAAAATACCTCACCAGATGGACTCACTTTCTCTTTTCACTTCCTTCCTTCCAGAGGCGTCCCGACTTCATCAGCTTGGGGGCTGCCTGATTACCGTCAGCTTGAAGTGCTTCCCTTGGGTCGGTCAGGGACTTTGCAATGTCCCTTAGACCAGCAAGGCTTCGTCTTCCTGATCCCCGTCTCTACGGGATGGTTTAGGTCTCAATGGACCGTCCAGCGGCAAAAGTGTCAACAGCGGTCTCAGAGTATCAAGACCGCACGTTGTGACATCGTGACATTGGCTCCTCCTTCCATGTTTTGTAACATGGAACATAAACCATGTTTATTCCCTAGGATTTCTTCTACCCATTTTTCTTTACTGGTTTTGGTTTTAATTTAGGTCATAGGAGAATTCTCCTCTGGTACCACCATTAACCTGATCACTCTTCTGGTTACAAATGCTTTCCCAGACTTTTTGGGTTGGTTTGAGCTATGACTAATGTGTGTAGCCATTGAGTCCTTGATAAGAATGTTTCTAAAGAGGACCAAAAACAAAAACCCCAACCGGTTATTACTCCTATACATGGACAGATAATAATTGAAGTACTATGAAATGTCTAGGATGAAGTATATTTTCAGCAGCTGCACAAAAAAAATCAATATGAATTTATTATAAATCCATGTGAAGGAGAGAGCATACATGGCTGTAATGCAGACAATTTCAAGTATGCTACATTTATTTGCGACTTCCAAAGTTTACTGATGGTAGAAAAATCAGTGCATCTAACCTGAATACCTCATGCAGACTTTGATAACTTTCAGAACACAGAATAATCGAGTCAGAAGTGATCTTGGAGTTCTTCTACTCCAAACCCCTGCTCACAAAGGAGACCCTATACCAGTGGTGGAGAACCTATATGTTACGTACGGACATACATTGTTAAATTTACATGTTTTTATATGCTCACCGGGGATTGATTGCCCAAACCCCAGGAAGTTTAAACAACTGTCATTGGCTGGCTGGACTGCCAGAGCTCCTTAATTTGCATGTTTTCACATGCTCACTGGGGATTGGTTGCCCAAACCCTGGGAAGTTTAAACAACTGTCATTGGCCGGCTGGTCTACTGGAACTCCTTAAAAGGCGAGCTCCGGCAGCCCATCTTAGTCTTGGAATAAAAAGTGCTGAAACTCATTCGTGCCTCTCGCCTGCTGCTTCTCACCGATTTAACACTATGGCATGTGTGCCGGAGGGGGCACTCGAAGCCCTCTCTGTGAACACATGTGCCATTGCCATGCCAAGAGCCGACAGCAGCAGTAGAGTGGCAGTGGTGCCAAGAGCCGGCAGGCCAAGAAGTCTTCTTCAATGTGAGAGAGATCTGGCTCCAAAAGCAATTCATGCTGCCTGCCATCTCCTGCTTGGTTTCTTCTTCATCCAGCTCCAATTCTTCAGGTCCAGTACCAGGCGGAGCAGCCTTGAGCAACCTGGAGGGTGCAGGTGGCACAGCAGTGGTAGGTTGCAGGTGGTCCGGCATACCGGAACCTTCCCAGAGCACTGTATACCGTTCTGGTACGGTGCTCCGGAGGCCCCACCTGCCTGCCTGAGCTCCTTACCTGTCCTTTAAACCTTTGATGCTTCTACGCACACGCATGGTACGTATGGCACCTCCGCGACACTCTGCCAAGCAGCTGGGTGCATCCATGTGGGTGACGCTGGGCCCATTCCAACCAAAGCAGTTGGAACAGGATCCAGAACTCACCACTGGGGCACAGCATCAGGGCTGGCCTCATCAGCTACCTCTCTTAGTAGTGCACCATTGGCTGTGGCGGACACATCCATCTGGAACCCTGTGTCCCTCTCACCCAGCGCCAAGCTGGAGCCCCTGGCATTCAGAAGGGGCCTTCAATACGCCTTTTGCTTTCTGGCCAACAGCAGACTTTGTGTATAAATCTTCACACCACCCTCCCCCATTCCATTTGAGGACCCCTGCACTCACCCTGCCAAGTTCCCTCTGGAGGTTTATATTGCAAAAAAGTGGTTGGAATGTACATACAAGGGTTTAATGAGATCCATTCCAGCGACCCTTTTTAATGAAATTGGAGGCGAACGCTGGAGGCTCTGCAGGTTGGAAGTGGAAAGAAGGCCCCTTCTCCCCTAGTCTTTCCTTACCCCCTTTGGGGGAAGGAGGGGGAAAGTGGTTTCCCAATGGAATTGGAACTGGGAAGCAGGGGTGACGTGCTCAGGAGAAGTGCAGAGGAGGGGGCAGCAAGGGAGGGTGGCCAGTGGAAGGTGCTTTGGTACTTAGTGCTAAATAAGTGCGGTTTGGGTTGCAGTTTGGTCTCTTAAAGGTTCACCATCACTGCCTTATACCATTCCAGATGTGTAGCTGTCCAGTCTCTTCTTAAAAGCCTCCAGTGATAGATCACCCACAGCTTCTGAAGGCACGCCCTTCCACTGATTAATTGTCCTCACCATTAGGAAATTTATTTTTAGTTCTAGGGTGTGTCTCTCCTTGATTAGTTTCCATCCATTACTTCTTGTCTTGCACTAAGTAAAGCTATATGAAAAACACGTGAAATTCGGCAAAGATGGGCAGGAGTAGATTAGGATCTGCAGATAGATCCTTGAGTGATTTGCTATAGAGCAGGGGGGGGGGGAATCTGTATTTAAAACAAGAGCTTTCATGGCTCCTACCTGACTGGTATTTGTATATGTGGCTTCTTATAGTACAGGGGTGTCAAACTTGTGGCCCACGGGCCAGATATGTCATGCACTGGCCATGCCAACCCCAGTTTAGTGAAAGGGGGGGGGGAATTGTGGTACATCACGTGATGACAACATATCGTCGCAAATTACTCCTGTTATAGTAGATTCCTAAATCAGTGTTTTTCAACCTTTTTTGTGCAAAGGCACACTTTTTTCATGAAAAAAATCACGAGGCACACCACCATTAGAAAATGTTTAAAAAATTTAACTCTGTGCCTATATTGACTATATATAAAGTAATTTTCCCACGGCACACCTTACACTATGTCACGGCACACTAGTGTGCCGCGGCACAGTGGTTGAAAAACACTGTCCTAAATGACCACTTTGCAGCCAATTTAAGTTAATAAAGCTAATTCTAATAAGAAAAACATAAACAGGTCATATCAATCTGAAAGTGGCTTGCCCATACACTAGAGCACTGTTTCTAAACCTTGGCAATTTTAAACATGTCTGGACTTCCAATTTTTAGAATTCCCTAGCAAGCGTTGCATTAGAACGTCTTTGCTATCAATAATGATCTCATTGCACATTAATAGTTGGCTGGAGACTTTCATCCAGAATATTTTTTGGTGTGTTTCTAGGTTAATATAGGGCAAAGCTGCATCTTGAAAATTAGTATCATCCCCAGGTAATGCTTCAAATTCTCTCAGTGGGGAGGAGGAAAGGATCCACTCAAATGGGGGGGGGTATTCTATGCTGCCGCATTGCAAGAAGTTTTATCATCAATTCTGTGCATTTTTTCTTAAATTCAGTTCAAGTGATTTTTTAAAAAAATAATGCAGTTTGCCTTCCCATGCCTCATTCCACTGTCATTTTGATAGTTCTAGGCTTTGACAGCTTCCAACTATATTGTTTGCAATTCTCATCACCTGGTAGAAGAATAAAGGTATAGATAATTTAGTTTTATCCTTACTTTCTCAACCCCACAATGAAAAGTATGGAACAACTATCTTCAGCAATTCTCCTCCCCCATAGTTTTTTCAACTGAGCATTTTGTATGTATTAAATAGATTATAGGGCAGCCTTTTCATCTCCACTCACCAAATTCTCAGTCAAAAGCACTGGCTATGCTGGCTCGGAAAAGGGGATGCAATGGCTCAGTGGCTAAGGCACTAAGCTTGTTGATCTGAAGGTTGGCAGTTCAGCAGTTCGAATCCCTAGCACCGTGTAACTGGGTGAGCTTCCATTACTTGTCCCAGCTTCTGCCAACCTAGTAGTTCGTAAGCACGTAAAAAATGCAAGTAGAAAAATAGGGACCACTTTGGTGGGAAGGTAACAGCGCTCTGTGCACCTTCGGCATTTAGTCATGCCAGCGATATGACCATGGAGACGTCTTCAGACAGCGCTGGCTTTTTGGCTTGGAAACAGAGATGAGCTGCCCCCCTCGGCCCCCAGAAGCACTGGCACATCGCCCATACCTGGCACAAAGTTTCAGCCTCCGCTCTCTACGCCCCCTACTGGTGATCTACTAACGAAAGAATTTTTTCTGAAGGAACTGAATGAGGCTTTTAACACTCAGACAATTAAGGTGGAAGACAAACTTAAAGATCTTAAAGAGGAGATAAAAGAACTTAAAGAGGAGTTGTCTGATAAAATTGATACCCGGGTCTCTAAAATCAGAGATGATATGCTGGGGATTGTAAATGTACTGACAGAACATGTTTCCGGAATTGAAGATAGTCTAGATGATCTCAATGAAGCCAATATTAATTTGACATCAAAAACAGAGGTGGTGCAACAAAAAGTTGAAAATGCTGAAAAAGAAATTATTATGATACAGTACAGACAAATGGAGCTGGCATTAAGAGTAAGGGGGTTGCGTGAAGACAAGCAGGAAAACCTGAAACAGATTTTTTCAGAAGCCTTTGATAGTCTGTTGGGAAGACCAGGGGCTAATTTTGACTGGCAAATTGATAAAGTTTATCACGTTAATTCTTGGCTGGCAAAGCAGAAGCAGCTCCCTCGAGACATTGTTATATATTTTACCACAAGAGAGCTCAGAAATACGATATTACAAGAGTCTTATAAAACTAAGCTCCAAATTGGGGGTCAGGATTTGACTGTTTTGAAAGAGATACCACCTCAAATGTTAAGAGCCAGGAAAGATTATGCTTTTTTAGTTGCAGAGCTTAGAAATCATCAGATACAGTACAGATGGGACACACCATTTGGCATTATACTCACATTTGATAGGCAAAGATACCGTCTCAACTCAGTATGGAAAGCTTGAGATTTTTACCACAACATTTTGAAGGCTGGACATCCTGCATCATCTGGACCCAGAGAAAGATCACAAGAAGGACAAGATAGACAGCAAACCACACAACTACCAGATAAGATGGATCATTTCTCTCTTCTAGAAGCGCAAGGAGCTATGGAACAAAGACCAAGCCGTATGATTACCAGACGAATGGAGCAACAAGCCAAAACGCAACAACTCCAACAATCACCTGCTATCGGTCAAGAAGCTACAGGAACCAGTCTAGAAGCAGTGGGAGGAGCCAGGCCAAAGGTTAAACAGGCTATGCAGGAGGCTCTAAAAAAGCTTCAGGAAACCAAAGATGACAATTAAGATTCTCACATGGAATGTCAATGGATTGAATTCTCCACAGAAGAGAAAGAAAATATTTCACTATCTTAAACAGTTCAAGAATGATATAATTTGTTTGCAAGAAACTCATATTAAATCAACCGATCAAAAATATTTGATTAACCCAAGACTTGGTCAACATTTTGTAGCTTCTGCTATGGAAAAGAAAAATGGTATAGTTATATACTTAAGAAAAGATATGAAAGCTGAATTAATTGAAGCAGATCCCCATGGAAGATACATCGCGTTAGATTTGATCTTAGAAGGGGAAAAGACATTGATTTTGGGAATTTATGCTCCTAATCAACAAGATGGATTCTATAGAAATCTTCATGCTAAATTAGTACAGTGGAATTATAGGTCTTGCATACTATTGGGTGACTGGAATGGTGTTATAGATACTAAGAGAGATAAGAAAGTTTCTTACCCAAACACTCAGATGCGAGCAAAATTACCTAAGTCCTTTTTCGATATGATGGATGACTTTGAACTGAGAGATATCTGGTGAGAAAGAAATGCAGAAGAATATGACTTTACCTTCTTTTCTGATAGGCATCAATCCTTTTCTAGGATTGATTTTATATTAATCACTAATGATTTGCTTTCCAGGGTGAAGAAGACAAAGATTGCGGCTAGAGTTTTTTTGGATCATAACCCAGTTTGGATGGAATTGGCAGGGGTGGTACAGGCAAGAAGGTCTTGGAGATTGAATGAAAACTTATTTAGATATGAAAAGTATATCAATGATTGTAAAAAATTGCTAACAGAATACTTTGTTTTTAATATGAATAAGGGTACACCTATGGAATTCGTATGGGATGCAAGTAAAGCGTATATGAGAGGAGTGCTGATAAATATAAATAAATCGCATAGACATAAACAAGGGGTAAAACGAACAGAATTGGAAGATGAAATTAGGAGGAAAGAGCTGGAGTTAACATTGAACCCAGGGGATACAAAGGTTAAGGAAGCAATTACTATATTAAAGGCTCAATTTAATATGTTGATTTCTGATCAGGTAGCTACTAGTTTGTCATACGCAAAACACAATACTTTCTGCAATGCAAATAAACCTGGTGGATGGTTAGCTTATCAGATTAGGAAAAAATGGAATTCTCGAAACATATCTAAATTGATCTACAGATGGAAGGAGGTGTTCCAACAGGATGAGATTCAAAAGACATTCTGGGAATTTTTTACAGAGTTGTATAAGGGGGATAAAATTAACGGTCTAGATATAGAGAGATATTTAGATAAAGAGAAAATACCCTTAGTTAAAGAAGAGCACAGGCAAAAATTGAATCAACCAATAACCCCGGGGGAAATTTTACAGGTAATTAAGCAGTTAAAGGCAGGTAAGGCACCAGGCACAGATGGCTTCACAGCGGCTTACTATAAAAATCTACAGTTAGAAATGGTAGAACCTCTTAGAGAATTATTTAATAAGATTCAAACGGAAGATAAGGTGCCTCCATCTTGGAAGACAGCTTTTATATCTCTGATACCCAAAGAAGATCAAGATATTACTCAACCAAAAAACAATAGACCTATCTCATTACTTAATGTAGATTATAAAATCTTTACTAAAATACTAGCAAACAGGTTAATGTTGGTTATTCAACAATTGATGCATACTGACCAAACAGGTTTTATTCAAGGGAGAAAAAATGAAAAGTAATGTAAGATTAATTATTAATGCATTAGAATATTTGGGAAAGAACAACCAAATTCCTGCTGCATTCATATTTCTGGATGCTGAGAAAGCCTTTGATCGAGTTAATTGGTAATTCCTGTTGAAGACATTGCAAAAAATGCAAATAGGAGAAAGTTTTTTACAATCAATCAAAGCAATATATCAACAGCAAACAGCTCAAATCATAGTCAATGGAAGTTTAACAGACTCTTTTCAAATTGGAAAAGGTACAAGACAGGGCTGTCCCTTGTCCCCACTATTGTTTAGTATAACTTTGGAAGTATTGTTGAATAAAATACGGGGCTTGGATGGTTTAAAAGGAATTAAGATTAGGCAGCAAGAATACAGAGTGCGTGCTTTTGCAGATGATCTGGTTATAATATTGGATCAACCGCAGGAATCTAGTATGATCCTAATGAATACGATTAATCAATATGGTCAAGTGTCTGGTTTTAAAATAAATTTAGGGAAAACAAAAATATTAGCCATAAATATGAATACTAAACAAAAGGAAGAAGTAGGAGGAATGTTAGGATGTGAGATAGTCAAAAAGGTCAAATATCTCGGAGTTAATATCTTAATCTCAAATGGGAAATTATATAAGTATAATTATGAACCACTCTGGCATAGTATACAGATAGAGATGAAAAAATGGGATAAGTTGCACTTATCTTGGTTGGGAAGAATAGCGGCAGTGAAAATGAATATCTTACCAAAAATTTTATTTCTTTTCCAAATGTTACCTATACTTAAAAAAGATGCGAATCTTTTAGAATGGAAGAAGGATATCAATAAATTTGTATGGGCAGGAAAGAAGCCGAGAGTAAAGCTGAAAATAATGCAAGATGTACGTGAGAGGGGAAGTTTGAAACTACCCAATCTAAAACTATATTATAATGCAGTGGTATTATCCGTAATCAGTGATTGGATCGATTTAACCAATGATAGGATATTGAATATTGAGGGACATGACTTGGTATATGGTTGGCATGCTTACCTGTTATTTAACAAAAAATTGGACAAAAATTTTAAAAGTCATATTTTAAGAAATGCTTTATTGCGGGTCTGGAAAAAATATCAACATAAACTAAATGACAAGATACCCATGTGGGCAATTCCTAGACATGCAATTGAAAATATGAATATAGCACAAATACAGGATAGAATTACTTAAAGACAGCTTCTCACCCTGGAAATGGGGGTACTACAACTAAAATCCTTAGAGGTATTAAAAGAGGAGAAGGCAGTTCAAACATGGTTCCAGTATGGGCAATTACAGGCCAGGTGGAAAATAGATAAAAAATTGGTTTTATCCAAGTTGAGGATAATCTATTTAAACAAATAAGAGATCAAGGCTTAATGCATATAAAGAGGATTTATAATGTATTAATACAGATGGATTCGGAAACAGAATTAGTTAAAGATTGTATGATAAAGTGGGCTCAAAATATTGAAGAACCAATAATGCTGGATACGTGGGAAAGAATTTGGGTAAGAAATGTGAAATTCACACAAGCCCAAAACCTGAGAGAAAATTTCTACAAGATGTTCTATAGATGGCATTTAGATCCTAAAAAATTGGCCTCGATGTATTCGAATTTACAACCCAAATGTTGGAGATGTGGTTCTCTTGATGCTACATATTTTCATATATGGTGGACCTGCCAAAAGGTTAAGGCATTTTGGATAAAAATATGGTGGATTATACAAAATATTCTTGAAAAAGGATAAAATTTACTCCTCAGTTATTTTTGTTAGGTATAATTACTGATTGTACAGTGGTAGAGGTTAATCTGATTTTGCATTTAATAATGGCAGCAAGACTGTTGGTGGCGCAATACTGGAAGAAGGAAGATTTGCCTACAATCCAAGAATGGACACTGAAAGTCACAAATTTAGCTGAGATGGCGAAAATATCTGCATATCTTAAAGACCATTCAAATGAGAGATACAAACGAGACTGGAAAAAATGGATCGATTATATACAAAATAAATATGGAATTAAGAAATTCCAGATAGCCTATGCTTAGGAATAGGAATGATTTGAACTATTTAAAGTTAATTTAGCAAGGAGGAGCTAAGTTCAATATAAAGAGGTTATTAATTTTTTGCATTTATTTTTTAGCAATATATCTTAGACTGTGGTTGTTAAATATCTATACCGTGTACGGGTTCTGGGAAGTTGGGGGGGTGTAGGTTGTGGGGGCTCGGGGGAGAGGGTGGGGGGGCGAACTATTCCAGGTTTGATTTTAAAGTAGTATGATTGCACATGTATGTTGTCTTCTCTTACAACATGATATTGTCTATGTAACTATATACATGTGATTATATGTTATGGAAATGAAAATAAAATATTCTTCATGAAACAGAGATGAGCATCGCCTCTAGAGCCAGAAACGACTAGCACACATGTGCGGGGGAACCTTTACCTTTACTTTTTATGCTGGCTTGGAATTCTGGGTTTTACATTCATAACATCCAGCAGACTGCAATATATCTGTGTATTTATGCAGGGCTTCTGAACTAAAGTTTTTTAAAAATGAATTAGAGCACACGGGGCATTCACAAGGCCTCTCAATGTCAACAACTCCTTAAAAGTATCTGCATCTTTTCCCAGGATTATATAAATGCTCTCCTCAGCCCAGTCTTTTGACCTATTTAATTGCTATTTTATTAATTGGATTTATAAATGTCCATCTCACAAACTTCTATGAATGGCATACAATAAATCAGTTAAAAGAATTAAAACAACAGTTCAACAGGCACAAAGGCAAATAAAAACAATTGAAAGCAGTGCAGTTATATGTGTGCTATTTCTGCACTCAAGTGTGCTTAGAATTTTGCCTTCAGTTCTAAAAGGCTCCACAATCTCATCAAGTGCGCATGTGAATTCAGTACACTGTGTCCTTCGCCAGCTAGCAGCCTTCTTTGAATGCAGTAATGGGTGCTCACGCGGTTTCTCTACTTTTATTTTAATTGGTTTAGTTCTGCAAAGTTTCTGTCCCCTTCTCTCAACTTTACAATTTTCTTTTTTATCTTATGCTAATATTTTATTACATTGCTTTTCAGATAGTCACTACATTTTAATGTTCCCCTTCTTTTTTTTCTGTAAGCTACCCAGGGAAACACATGTTGCATAGTGATTTTTTTAATTAAATTCTTCCTATTAATGAACTACAAGTTAATGAGCAACCAGGGTAGCAACCCATGTGCTTCAGAAGAACTTGAAGGGGTGCCATCTAACAGGTACCCATCCCTTTGATTCCCTACAAGTGTGAAAGCATTAATGTGTTGGTTTCCAGGTCTTGATGATGAGAGAGACTCTGTTAGATCAAAGTGATAGTCGGTTATCCATATGCCAGGAAAAATCTTTTAATCTTCATTTTCAGATTGCAATCAATCTCCCGAGTCCACACATCTTCTATAGTCATGTGTGTTATATTCTGTCTGCACAGAGTTTTTAAAGTAATTTACAGTTTAGTAAATTACTCCTAGAATAAATTAATGCATTGGTCTGCTGCAAAGAGGCTTTCAGGTTTTTGCCTTGGATTTTAATTCAGAAAGGATTTAAAATATATTTTTTTTAAAAATCCCAATGTAATTTGATTGAAAAAAAATGATTTTGCAAATTCAGACTCAGAAAGCAGTGCTAGTGCAACCGCATCCCATAAATTACAAAGGAATGGGAAAGGGCTTACCTTGCATCAATAACATAATAGTATCAAAAATATGAACAATGTTTTGCCACAAATGGCTATTAAAGCAAGGAAAAGCAATATTATAAGATAGGGAGTAGGTTTTCATATCTGCATTAGTGAAATGACTTCAGTATATTGCTGCAGAGACAATAAGTGAAAGGTTACCATGTATTCACTGTCATATACTGCATTGCCCAAAAGTCATTTCAACAATATTATTGGATGTCTAAACTAGCCTATTTTATTACACAATCAGCTGATAAAGGAAAAAAGGAATCCTTTTGTTCAGACACTGATTGAGTTCACACAACACATCTAGCTTAAGCATGGTTGAATAATGTTTCGTCTAGCAGCGTTGCTCACAAACATTATACTTTTCTCAGAATGACTTATTTTCTTTTTTTTTAATGAATATTTTTTATTTCCATTTTCATTTTCATAACACACACTCACATGTATACTATACATAGCCTATATCGTATAGTAATAAATAATAATTACATCAGTTCCTCTTGTCAACAATACCACCCTCCAACTTTCTATCTTCCCTCCATCATCCTTTTCTACTCTACTTCCCCTCCCTTTCTACTGCTCCTCTCTCTACAATCCTCTCCTCTTTATCCTTCTCATCTTCCCCCCTTACCCTCTCTCCTATCCTTCTCTTCCCATTTTTCTCCCTTCTATTTCCCACTCCTCCTCTCCTTGGTGTATTTCCTCTACATGTCAATATGCTTAAAATATCCTAGTTTTAAAGAAAAAATAGTAATAATAATAGTAATGAGAATATAAGAAAAAAAACAGTATACATGTGGGGTCAAATAACATTAAAATCTATCACGTCTCGTCAAACCTGATATATCTCTCTCCCCCCCACCCTCCCCCCAGCCCCCCCCTACCCCCCCCCCCGAGTTCCCAGAACCCGTACACAGTATAGATTTTTAACAAACACAGTCTAAAATATATTGGAAAAAAGAATAAGAAATTGATAACATCTTTACATTGAACTTAGCTCTTCCTTGCTAAACTAACTTTAAACAATTTAAAACATTCCTGATCTTAAGCATAAGCTATCTGGAATTTCTTAGTCCTGTATTTATTTTGTATATAGTCAATCCATTTTTTCCAGTCTCATTTATATCTCTCATTTGAGTGGTCCTTAAGATATGCAGATATTTTAGCCATCTCGGCTAAATTTGTGACTTTCAATGTCCATTCTTGAATTGTAGGCAAGTCTTCCTTCTTCCAGTATTGCGCCACCAACAGTCTTGCTGCAGTTATTAAATGCAAAATCAAGTTAATCTCTACCGCTGTACAGTCGGTAATTATACCTAACAAAAATAACTGAGGAGTAAACTTTATCCTTTTTTAAAGAACATTTTGCATAATCCACCATAATTTTATCCAAAATGCCTTAACCTTTTTGCAAGTCCACCATATATGAAAATATGTAGCATAGAGAGAATCACATCTCCAACAGAATGACTTATTTTCTTAGATGCATAGTAATTAGTAATTATATTAATCATTTACTGAAAGCCTAATTCCTTAGGAAATATTGAATTCTTTTCAACCTAGTAGTTCTGTCCTGGATCCGGTGCCCAGGCAATGAGGGCTTAGAATACAAGTGTCAGCAACATTTTGAGGCTTTCAAAACTCTCTTTCCCACAGGGACCTATTGGCAGGATTTTTCATAAATTTTTCCTCTCATCCCCTACCCAAACTTGACCCATTTTCAAATTATATCTTGTTTTACCAGCTTTCTCAGCGTGCCAAATCTGGGCCCATTTTGTTCAGTTCTGACAGAGTTTTGATTCCTTTGGAATTTTTTCCCCCAACATTCTGTTGGATTAAAAAAAAAAGAGCAATAGCCCTTAAATTTACATAGTGCATTACAACAGAGCTCCCCAACCTGGTCTGTAGCCCAGTGCTGGGCTGCAGCCTATTCAGAACTGGGCTGCAGACTTGTTGGGTGAGCATGTACATGCGCACAAAGCTGCATCTGTGAAAGTAGTGCATAAGTATGCGCTAAACCATCCCTTCTCCCCTCTTGCCGCCAACTCCATCGGTCTGCCAAGCTGGAAAGTTTAGAGAATGTTTCTTTACAGCACTCTCTGAATGGTTTTCAATGTCAGTATATTGACCACAACAATCTGGATTCTCATTTTATCAACCTTGGAAGAATGGAAGGTTTAGTCAACCTCAAGCTCAGGATTGAACTCCAAACTATGGGCAGAGTTTGCCTGCAATGCTGCATTCTAACCATTGTGCTACCAGGGCTCTAAGGAAAATATGTAGAGAATGATATCTACAATTCTTTGAATTGTAAGAGTTTCTTGAATCAAATGGCTGGGAAGGAAAAAGGAGAGTGCTTAGAATGGAGGAATCACCAACATTCCAAGCTTCTGCCCAACAGTTGCTCCCATATAAAATATTTTGGCAAAAGTTTTTTTCTCATAGGGCTTCTTGAAGTCCACTTTCAATTCCATTTTTGTTTCACTCCCATTTGGTCCCATTCCATTGCATTTTCAACAAATGATTTTTACGAATGAAGGCAAATACTGTATACGTATCCCAGGATAATGATGTGAAATCGAATTTGGGTCGCCACTGGGATGACCCAAAATGTACTCTTCCGAGCTTTCGGACTCATGCTGGAGCCCATCTTCAGGGAATTTCTCTACTGGAATACATCCTTTGGGCTGTTCTATGAGTTGTGTTGATGTGGTGTCTTCCTATTGGCTGATTGGTGTTTTGATGGCTGGCAATTGGCTGTTGTTTCCTTGTGCTGCCAAGCCCTCAGCTCCTAAGCATTTGATAGGCTGGTAGTAATTCAGCACTCCTGTTAACTGACAAGGGGCCTGTTTTCCAGGCTTCAATCACTTCCCTGGCTAGATTTATGCCTGCGTGGCCAATGGTCTTAGCTGTTGTGAAATTAAATATATGTCCTTGTGCATTGCAATATGAGGCTACCAATGGGTTTGGGTCTCCTCGTCTGACCGCTCACTTGGGTTCTTGCAATCTGGTAGTTAGCTTCCTCCCATTTGTCTTACATAATCAGAGAGGCAATACATGCAGGGGATCCAGTAGATTACACTGGAAGTATCTCCCAAGCGATCTTTATAATGCATAATTTGTCCTCCTATGGTAGCCTCTGGGCAATGTGCAATGCCCACTTGCAGATCTCAGCAGCTGCATTCTACTGCTTCTGAAATGTTTTTGATGTATGGCGATCGTTTAAACTAAAATTATTTTTAGTTCAGTCATGCCATAAAATACTGCATATTGTGTATAACAACTCCAGAAGTAATAGAAAATCCTTTAAGTCAACAAAATGCTTGCAGTTTGATTCACTTTATCAACGTGGATAAAGAACCCTATGGCAGTCCACCATCAGCATAACATAAATGAACTCCTAGTTGCTAAAATAAGGATTCTCTGTTCTGTCCCCAATTTCACTCCATAACTAGATGAAATAGCTTTATCACAATGAGGCTTGTTTTTCGAGGGAGACAAAATATTCCTCAGCACTTGAGCAGCCTGAAGGACTGAATAATTTTAGCTGTGGATTTTCCATATCCTAGGGCTGAAAACCAAGTCACAATCATCTGCCCGCCTTCTTATAATTCACCCTTTTGAAAGTTCTGTGAAGATGACCCATTGCTGCCATCTACTGTACATTCCTCTTTCTGTATGTTTTGTGTTTAATTTTTATGAATGGGTCACAAAATATAGTCCTAAAAATCATAAAGAATGACATTTCAATCTCTGTTTGCCCATGCTAAACCACTCTGGATTTTAATAATGTTTTAATGCATACAATAGGAATGCACAGCATTTCAGATTAATAGAAAGAAAGGTGTAAAGAGTATGTAGGACCCTCATATGGCCCCAGTTCTGTATCGTCTTAAAGCAGCCATGTCTTTTCTCTGAGATTCTGTATTTGTATTGCACAGATCAGTGGTGGGATCCTGCTGGTTTAACAACCAGTTCGGTGATTGCGTGCTTCACACACGCGCACAGTTTTAACAAAACATTACTTCTGGGGGGTAACAAAGCTGAGGCACAGCAATCCGCTCTGCCGCGCAAATCAGCTGAGAGGATATAGGTAAGTAAAGCGCAGGAGCGGGTGGGCAGGCCCACCTCATTTTCGGAGCTACCAATTCTCCTTAACCAGTCTGAACCAGCTGAATTCCACCCCTGGCATAGATACAACAAGAGATGCCTTTGGATTAAGGAGTTGTATACAAATAGGATGTACTCAGTCCTGTGTCTTCCAAAGCACTTTTTTACTGTCAAACCTGAAACACTGCACAGAGCTTATGCATAAATGATAAGCTATAACCATGTAAAGATGTAAAGAGGTGACAAGGTTTACTCAGCATGTTAAGCTTCATGGCATAATGAGATGTGTCACTCTCCAAGGAAAGATCATCACACTGAATGAAAAGAAAATAATATTTTGCCAAGCAACATAGTGGTTCTGTATTATGTGATATAAAAATGATTGAAATTGGGAGGGGGGGATAAATGCTGTTGGAGGGACTTTGAGTCATTTAAAACAATATCATAAACTGTGCTGAACTTATTTTACTGAACAAATCACAGTGATAATGTTCACATATTTGCTAAACTAAGCCACATTATGGCCTAGATCAGGATCCCCCAACCACTAGGCCATGGCGCACTACCAGGCTGTGGCCTGTTTGAAACCAGGCTGTTTGAAACCAGGCTGATGGGCAAGTGCGTGCGCAGACACGCAATTCCCCTCACACGAGCAGCAGCCATCTTGCGCGTGTACGAAACTTATCTCGTGCGAGTGGCAGCAGCTTATGCTCACATATGAAACTACCCTCATTCAAGCGGTGGCTTGTGTTTTTGCACGAAGATCCCTATATGCAAGCTGCAGGCATGTGCAGAAGGGAGAATCATACATACTATGTGCTGTTTTATGTACTACAGCTTGAACAAACTTATATCTCTGTTTATGAATCAGAAGGAAACACAGCACATGTCTACTAAATTCATTTGCCTTACAAATTCCTTTTTTTTTTTTGGTCTAAACAAGTGGTGGGTTTCAAAAAAATTTAGAACCTCTTCTGTAGGTGTGGCCTGCTTTGTGGGAGTGGCTTGCCGGCGATGTGACTGGGTGGGAGTGGCTTGCCAGCCATGTCACTTGGTGGGAGGGACTTGGCAGTCATGTGACTGGGTGGGTGTGGCCAACTTGTAAAATGTGGTGAAACTCACTTAACAATGCTCTTGCTTAGCAATCAAAATGTTGGCTCAGAAACTCTGGCATTTGAAGCATGCAAGTCTTAAAGCTGTCAAGTTACAAGATCCTTGCACCGCTAACCCTTTAGGAAAAAAACCCCAGGTGTGTTCAAACTTGACAGCTTTAACACTTGTGGACTTCAACTTCCAGAATTCCTCCTCCAGTCATGTTTGCTCAGGAACTCTGGCATTGAAGTACGCAAGTCTTAAAGCTGTCAAGTTACAAGACCCTTGCACCCCTAACCCTTTAGAAAAAAACCGAGGGGTGTTCAAACTTGACAGCTTTAAGACTTGTGGACTTCAACTCCCAGAATTCCTACTCTCACTCTTCATTTTGATGATGTGCGGATGGGTGGGGGGAGGGACCTGGAACCGGTTCTAAACGGCACTGTAGATTTGTGGAACCTCTTCTATAGAAGAGGTTAGAACTGGCAGGAATCCACCCCTGGTCTAAGCTATCAGTGGGTGCATTCATTGACTGGATTCAGTAATTATAATGACCCACATTGTGCCAATATTTACCACATGGGCTATATTGAGTAACTGCTAATCCCTAAGCCACAAATCATGACTTACATACTAAAATGTCTAGGTTCACATGACATGCTATTCCATAATTGCCCAACCTGAATTGCTTGCCAATGTGGGAATGGTTGCTTTTGTAGTTTGGTAGGATAATCGGTAGTTAGCATCTTCAAATTCAATATTACATGTGAATTTCCATTATTTTTTTTAATATTTGGGGGGGAGGGGCAAATGGCTTTGTGAAATAAAATGCAAATCGTGATTAATCATGGTTTGAAGCTATCCAATGTCAGTGTTATGATTAGAACTTATTGCATCTTAGTTAATGATGAAAGAGATTGTATGGTTGCGAAAGCTAATAGAGCAGGTCGGTCAAACTTACAGGCCACGGGCAGCCTATGCATCATGTGCTGGCCATGCCTACCCCCAGTCTAGCAAAGGGGAAAAAAGTTGTGATGCGTCACATGAAGACGTGACACTGCAAGTTTGACACCCCTGAAGTAGAGCATTCCTTGTACATAATTTGGAAACCAGAGTAATTGGAATTGAAAAGAATTTGAATTTGAAATAGAGTTATGTACATATGATGATCATATAATAGCTAAAATGTATACATGTTACTAAGATTTAGAAAAGAGGATGAATAGATTAAAGATTGTATGATGAAGTGGACTGCAAACTACCACGCTGGGGACGGATCATCCTGCAGAAAATCAATTAATGTGGTCACCCAAAGTTCACACTGACTTAGTGGCACATAATCATCCTCAATCAGCCTTAAGGAACACCATAGCAATGTCATAGCAATCTAACTATCCTTCGGGGACTGTATGATTTTACCACTAGATGTCATTCTCACTACAGAGTAAAGATTAACTGAAGGGTGCAGAAGATGGATGCATAATCAATTTCTTAGTTTCTTATCCAAGAAACACCCTCTGAGTAAATTATCACTTTGACATAGTGAGAAGGTCCTGAGACCAATGCTGACACTGGTGGGAATTGGGAGCAAGGTCATTCTTACTGGTAAATTTAAAAGGAGGGGAAAATCCTAAATGTAATACACAAAAGGGATAGGAATAGATACAGATAGTGGGAAAGCCAATCTACCTATGAGAAAGAATTGCAAACTCAAACCCAAAACAACACAATGTCAAACTACCTTTGTATTGGTACCAAGAAAATTAAATGAACTTTAGTCCGGATTCAAAGGCTAAAATGTGTGTTGGAGAGTGCATGTGTAGAACGGTGGTGGGTTCCTACTGGTTCAGCCTGGTTCAGCTGAACCGGTAGTGATATGGTGGCCTGGATCGCTGGAACTGGCAGCAACCCAAGCCTGCCACGCCCCTGAACCGGTTCCCTTGCTGCAGCCATCTTGTTTTTTAGTTCTGCACATGTGCAGAACAATTTTAATTGGACTGCACATGCGCACACATCAGTGGTGGGTTCCTAACCGGTGTACTACTGGTTCGCTGCTTGCATCGCTCATGCGCGCGCCCTTCATACATTGCTGCACATGCGCAGTTGACTGAAAACTGTTCTGCGCATGCGCAGAAACATGCCAGCTACAGCAGAAGAGACCAGAGAACCGGTTTGGGGACGTGGCAGGCCTGGGTCGCTGCTGATTCCAGCAATCCAGACCGCTATACCACTACCTGTTCAGCCAAACCGGTCCAAACTGGTAGGAACCCACCACTGGTGCACATTAAACTGGGTAGAACCCACCCCTGGTGTAGCACCTGTGGAGAACACTGTAAAGCTGCTGTTCCTTTCCCTGGGCTCACTCAGGTACTTTCTGCAGTTGATATGCAGTCTGGGAAAAGACACTGTTAAGGTGTAATCACAAATGCTGAAAATAGCATGTTGGTTTTTTTAATCAGAGAGACCGCCTCCTGCCAATTACCTCCCTACGACCTGTTAGATCACACAGATTAGGCCTCCTCCGAGTTCCATCCACCAGTCAGTGTCGACTGGCAACTGCACGGAGGAGACCCTTTTCAGTAGTAGCTCCGACCCTTTGGAACGATCTCCCCGTGGAGATTCGCACCCTCACCACCGTCCAGACCTTCCGCACAGCCCTCAAGATCTGGCTATCCTGTCAGGCCTGGGGATAAAGATTCTAATCCGTCCCCACCCGAATGATGAATGAATGTTGTGTTCTATTTTACTTATGTATTGTCTCATGTCTTGTCTTTATTCCCCTCCCTATAAATTGTAAGCCGCCCTGAGTCCCCTCAGGGAAAAGGGCGGCCTATAAATAATAAACAAAATCAACAAAACAAAAAAAAATCAGAATGTCTGCATTGAATGTACATTGGTGAAGCATTTAGACCAGTGGTGTCAAACTCACATCATTCCCACTGTGTCACATGACATATCGGGAATTTTTTCCCCTTTCCTAAACCAGGAATGGGTGTGGCCAGCACGTGACAACTGCTGGCCAACCCATGGGCTGGGAGTTTAACAGCCCTGATTTAGACAAATTTCAGTATTAGATGTAAGACAGACGTGCACACACAGAAAGATGGAAATGTATTTTTTATTTACTGAAGCAAACATCAATTTCCCTCAATAAATCTGGAGGTGATGATACAGTCACCCAAAGTCTCGACTCTTGGTTTTTATGTTAAAATCTTGAAATTTCCCAGTTTGAATATCTCCCTACATTTCACACTGGAGTTGGTTTCTTTTACTTAGCCTCAAACAATGCTTACCCAATCAATTTAGAATATTGATGCACTTTATTATGGTTTCAAAGTATGTAAAGAAAGCTCTTACAGTGAATTTTTTCAAAAATGCCAGCCATAATTCTCACATATAAATGACGTCTTATAATTACTTGAGTAATATTATCTTTCAGGATTAGAAATGCAGGCAGTACTTATTCAGTAACGAACCCATTCACAGTTTATTATGGTGATGAAAAAGTAATTATATAGAGATATACCTTCTAGCCTCACCCCAAGGGGAAAAAACCCTTTGGATGCAGCACTGAGAACTGATCAGAAAATTTACTGCTGCGTTGTAAGTTTCAATAGGAGGGATGGAAATGTTTAAAGAAAAAGACGAAAAAGAATAATTATATTAATTAATTTGTAAGATAAATTAGTTTCTATTTTGTTTTGGATGTAACCATTATGGATACCTATTCCTGGTATGACCTCAAAAATTTAACATTGCTCCTCAAAAATAACATTCTTCTACACTAGAGTCAAGACTAAGGGATTGGGGTGAATGGAGGGCAAGAGGAAGAAAATATTGAAATCTGTATTACAATTTTGTGACACAAATTTTGCTCCTTTTGTGTTTGTATTCTGATATCACACATAACACACAAATGACTGCTTTATTTTGGCTTACTGTGAAGCAGGGGTGAAATCTACTTACCTTCACTACTGGTTCACAAATGTGAGCATGCACAGAGCGTCAAAAATGGATGTGATGGAGGAGGATGAGCCAACATCGCGACTATGTAGTTGTGCGATCACGATGCTCTGAGACCGCAGCAAATACTTTTGCTGCTGGGTGGTCCAATCGGACCAAAACCATCCCAAAGAGATGGTGAACAGGAAGAATATGTCTTGCTGACCTCAGGGACATTGCAAAGTCCCTGATAGACACAAGAGAAGTTCTTCAAGCCAGCGACAAAAAATCCAGCCAAGGCTGATGAAGTCAGGGTGGCTCCAAAACGGAAGGATACAGAAAGAGAAAGTATTTCCAGCTGGTGAGGAACTTTTACTGTTTTAAAAAGAGACTGACTATAAAAAACTTAAAATTAATCTAAATTGGAGAACAGAAGAATCAAGTGGCAGAATTAAAGTTGGAATGGTTTTGGACAGTGGTTATCTTACTTTTTAAATGCTATCTTCATGGATGGAATTTATGCAAGCCTTTTGAAACAGATGGATTAAGTTTTCTTCTTCTATTTTTTCTTTTATTGTTCTCTGTAACCTATGGATTAAAGTTTTCCTCTTTCATTGCTATGGGTGTTTTTCTAACTCATTTAAAGATTGGGCTCTTTTTTCTAACTTGAAATACAAAAAAGATAAAATGAAATAAGATTTGCAAAGTAAACACTGCTGCTTGGCTGGGAGGTTTGTGGATTGGAGTTTGTGTATTGAAAATGGAACACTTTTTTTCCTTCCACTGATTGTTTTGACTTGGCACTACAAGGTTTCGCTGCTTGGCTACAGAGAGTGGTAAGAAGGGAAGTACACAGATGTCCCTTTGAAGTATATCTTTAACCAGAGAAAAGTGAAAACAAACATTTTTGTGAATCTATATTTTAATTTTATTAACCTTCCAAGCTTGAGCAGCTTTGTTTGTTAGCTGAGAGAACGGCACAATTTCAAAAGCAAACAGAAATTTCAAGCTTGCAAAATATATTTTCAGAAATACAGAAATTATCAAATACATATGAAAGGATAGAGAAGAAACTGGAAGACTTAGAGCATATAACAGCAAAATATGACGAAGAAATTGAGGATGTCTATCAAATTTTTGTAATTTGTAATGCAAAATGCAAAATGTTGTGGTTAAAGCTCAAAAAATCGAAGTGGAAAATGAATATAAAGAGATTAAACCTGCTGATATTTATGGTGATTAGTTTGTCTCTGAAAATGGAAAGAATGGAATACTGAAAGAGGAATTAAATGGAGAGGAAATTTATTCCAGAGGGCAAGATACAGAAGAAGAAAAACTAAAGAATCTATGGATTTAAAGAGAGAAATTATATTAGCCAAAGCATTGATAACACTGCTGACAATCAAAGATAAGCTGAATGAGGGAACAGAAAGCGGGCATCAAGATTATATGAGAGATCTATAAGCAAGGAGTTGCTAAGAGGAGTTTATACAAAGCTGGTCAAGAAGATGATTAGTGGACTCGCACCACAAATGGCAGAAGATATGAGACTGTTTTGCTATTGGGAAGATACAGGTTGATAGATGGAAGAATATAATTTAAAACTAGTTAAACATAGTGAAATTTATTGATAATAGATATAGCTTAAATAAATAACTGATAATATTACTAATTTATATAATGTGTAGTATTATAATGAGTATAATTGGATATGAATATTGAATAGTACCCATGTAAGGAAGATTAGCAGTCCCTTTGGATTATACATAAAGGTTAATAATAACAATTAGAAAAAGACTAAGTTAGATGCCATTAAAGTTTTGATTATTAGGGGGGAAATGTTATGATATAGGATATAGTCAAATAAAAGAGGGATAAGAATAACAACATATATATATATATATATATAGATATATAGATATGGGTATAACATAAGGAAACTGGATGTAAACTTTAAAAAGTGATTTGGAAAGGAGGGTTAGAAAACTTTGTTATTAAATATTATGGATGTTTAGCTAGAATAGGACATAAGGATTTAGTGTTATGAAGGATTTTAGAAATAGTAATTGAAAGGCCAGTATGTGGTTATGTATTAAATTTTGGTATATTTTATGATGAAGGATGCGTAAACAATTATAGTCAAATGAAAATGGAGATATGATGATAGTGACATGTATGAATATTTGAGTTAAAATACTTAAGTTAATATGAATTATGTTTGTTGACTGTGGAAGAGATGCACGAAAGTATTTTTGTAACCAACTGATACACTTTCTATAGCATGTAAAAAAAGGATGTGATGACATCTGGGCAGGTGGACGGAGTCTGCTTCTGAGCGCTCCTGGAAAGGTAAGAAGAACAGTGAAGGGGGGGGAATCTGCTGTGCCATGCGATTCAGATTAGCAGGGAATCCTGCTTTCTAGGTAATATAAATCACACGTCACAGCTGATCATCAGAAATACAGGTTCACCTGAACCAATAGCATTATATTACTGGTTCGGGCAAACCAATCAGAGGTGGGTTCCTACCTATTCAGTCCGGTTCAGCCGAATAGGTAGTAAAAATCTGGCATACCTTTCCAAACCAGCAGTAATGGCAGCCTGGCCATGCCCCCAAATTGGTTCCTTCAGTCACCGCTGCCATTGCCGGCATGTCTTTGGCTGGAAAAGGAGGCAGAGAGAAATAGCTCTGTTGCCAAGGTATGCAACAGGGGAGAAAAGAAATTCCAACTTCAGCCTCCTGGTGCTGCGTGAGGCTTTGGGTGAAGGGTGAGGGAGGTTGAGCAGCAGGTTGAGTGGGGTGTGGTAGCATTTTTCCCTTCTCCCAGCCCTGCTGAAGCCTGCAGAGTGTTTCTGGGGGCCGTGGAGGACAAAAACGTTTTTTCTCATTGGGTAGTTTGCAGGCACTCCCTTAGCTCCGACGAGGCTGGAAGCCCCCCTCCCCCCCTCAAAACTTTCACCACCGTTTCAGTGGGCATGTCTTGGTGAGGGAGCCATGTGACTGAGTGTGCATGAGTGACGTCAAGTTGGCCATGCCCACTCAGTCACATGCCCCCCCATCTAGCCACGCCCGCCGAACTTAGTAAAAAATTTTGAAACCCATCCCTGTTACCGATCCAAACCAGTAGAATTTCACCCCTGCTGTGAAGGCCCCTGATAATAAGACCTAATAGTCTTTAACTGCTATAAAGCAGAGAATTAGGCTGTAACTTTAGGAGAAGCAGCCATTTTATGGAATAATTGACAGCCAAGTAGATATATCATTATGCGAACCAACTGATATGAAACTTGATTATATGATATTTTACATCCACTAAACCCTTGGTTTTACTCACATTATTCCTGACTTTCATGTGGCACTTGGCAAGACATCAGAGAAGCTACTATGATAAAATGTTCTTTACAGGAATGTCCTAAAAATTACAGTCTGGAACTGAATGCAGCTGTTCTCTAGTAGGTTTTAAAAGGATTACATTCTGTTTCTCACAAATAAATGGGATTAAAGTTAAATCTAGTATTGCAATAATTGTGCTACTGCTGCTTGATTTATGAATCCATAAAGTGCCATAATAACAGGGGCTTCTTCACACATTATTTTAAAGGGTTGGAGGGGAGGGGAGAGAAGTATTGATGTACACATAAACTACACTGTAGCTGCAAAAAACCTGCTGACAAAGGTAAGCAAGGATTTCAGATGTGTAGTTTCTGCTTGTCTTAAGTACAAGCCACACATCACTTCTGGAATTCAGAGACAGCTGACTTCTTCCTAGTTATCCTAGGATATATCTTAGATGCATCCCCCACTATCTATTTTCTGTCCAAAAATGTCTAAGAACAAGCAGCTTCTCTTTTCTTTTATTATTTTAGCAGTAGAGGAGGTTGTGGGTTGCTACGGGTTCGCCCAGGTTCGGAAGAACCCATAGTTAGCATTATGGCCTCTTCAGAGAACTCCAAATCCCATCCCTGGCTGGCCCCGCCCCACCCACCCTGCCTCATCCCTCCCCTGCCAGGAGTCTTCACGCGGCCCATTTTGGATGTGAGGTAAGTGCATGGAGGCTCAGGGAGGGGGAAATGGGCCTCCCAGAAGTTCTGGAAGATCGGAAATGGGCTTGTTTCCAGCCTCAGGAGGCCCTCTGGAGCCTAGGGGAAGCAGTTTCCGCCGTCCCAGAGGCTCGTGGAAAGCCTCCGGTGCCTGGAGAAGGTGAAAAAGCCCTCCCCCCACTGCCATGGTGCAGAAGGCCAACTAGGTCATGCCCACCATGGCCACGCTCACCCATCAACTGGGCAGAAAACCCGTTGCTGAAATTTTTGAAGCCCACCCCTGCAGTAGAGCAATAATGATACAAAAAAGGTGGGGGAATATAAAGGAGCTGTGTTATCAAATGGTGAAATATAGGAAATGGGTGTGAATGCACTTGTGTGTGCAAACATCTGGGAAAGCAGAGATCCAAGCTAAGAAAAAGGGCACAATCCCTAAAATGAGAAGGCACTGTTAACACTGCCCATTCGGGGTAGCCAATGACGTTTCTCTGCCCTGAATTGAAAGGAAAAAGAAGAAATAGTGGCAATCAGAGCTTTTGGTTGCTGTAGTATGAACTAAGCACCAAGGTGGCCATATTGCCAATGCTTTCTGGTCTGTAATTTTTAAAACTGATTTCAGAAACAATTGGGAGCAGCATGGATCCAGTGGGTCCAGAGGTATTTCACAAGAAGAGTCCTCCACTTCAATACTCACAATAGAATAACCTATGCCACCAAGCTTGAAATTTTGTGCTTGAACAATTTGGAGCTGCACCGCCTGCAGTGTGAGACATGGTGCTCATCTCTGTTTCTTGGCTGAGGGAGCCAGTGTTGTCTGAGGACATTTTCTATAGTCATATGGCCAACATGGCCGTATACCAAAGGTGCACAAAACACTGTTATCTTCCCACCAAAGTGGCACCTATTTATCTACTTGCATTTGCATGCTTTCAAACGTATAGGAGGGCAGGAGCTGGGGCAGGAACAGGAGCTCACCATGTCTAAAAGCTCACAGAAATGGGAGCTCACCACGTCCAACTGGAACTAGAATATGTCTAAAAGCAGCATTCATCTTGGGAAGAGAGAGTAAAGCAGCTTTCCATAATATCCTAATATCCTCCAGAGATGTTGCACTGGAATTCATCAAATTCGAAGCATTAGATTGGCAAGGTCGGTCTTTAAAGAGTTTCTGGCATAAAACAAGACATTTTTAACTTAGAATGGAGAGTTATTAGTTACCTGTCAGAGGTTTTAGTCTTTATACAAGGGAAAAGACCTGGCATGTATTACTGAAACCTGGCTGGGCCCGGAGGGAGGAGTCCCCCTTGTAGAGATGTGCCCAGAGGGCTTTCAGGTGCTCCAGCAGCCGAGGGCCCAGAGAAGGGGTGGGGGTGTGGCCATTGTTATCCGAGAGTCTCTAGCACCTCGTAGGATCCCTGCTCCGGAGCTTGTCGGGTGTGAGTCCCTGCTGATGAAGTTGGACCTCAAGGGTCAAGTGGGTGTGCTGCTAACGTACCTGCCTCCCAACTGCGTTGCAGCAGCCATCCCCTCGCTCCTCGAGTCAATAGCCGAGCTGGCAGTTGAGTTCCCCAGACTTATGGTTCTGGGGGATTTCAACTTGCCTTCGCTCGGTGAACACTCTGATGGAGCGCAGGAGTTCATGGCTTCCATGACAACCATGGGCTTGACCCAAGTAATCCGGGGACCAACCCACTCAGCGGGTCACACGCTTGACCTCGTATTTCTCTTGGAGCAGTGGAATTGTGATCTTGGTCTGAGGGGTAGCGAGATCTTGCCCCTGTCATGGTCAGACCACTACCTATTGAGGCTTGACTTCTGGAGACCAAACCCCCACTGTAGGGAGGAGGAACCGACCAGGTGGTTCCGCCCCAGGTGACTTATGGACCCTTTGGGGGTTCCAGACGAAGCTTGGGGTTATTCCTGATACTCTCGCCCGCAGTCCGGTGGAGACTCTGGTTGCTGCCTGGAACTCGGCAGCGACAGAGTCCCTTAACCGGATTGCGCCTCTATGGCCGCTCCGAGGCAGTGGATCCCGGAGGGCTCCTTGGTTCACTGAGGAACTCCGGGAGATGAAGCACCGGAAGAGACGCCTAGAGCACAATTGGAGGTCCAGTAAATCCGAATCGAGCCGAGCACTTTTAACAACCTGCATCAGAGAATACATTCGAGCAATCAGGACGTCTAAGAGATCATATATTGCCTCTCTGATTGCGTCCGCTGAGTCACGCCCAGCCGCCCTGTTTAGGATAACCCGTTCCCTCCTAAATAGGAGGGACACAGGCGATCTGCTGCAGGGCAGGGCTGAGGATTACGTCCAATTCCTCGCGGACAAGGTTGCTCGGCTCCGGGCAGACCTGGACTCCAATCCTGCAGAACCAGCCGAGGCACTAAGGGATAATCTGGTAAGCCATCGCTGGATTGATTTTCAAGCTGTTACCCCTGAGGACGTGGACAAGGCGATGAGAGCTGTTAGCGCCTCCACATGTGTGCTGGACCCGTGCCCCTCCTGGCTGGTTGTAAACAGCAGAGAGGTGACACGAGGCTGGATCCAGGCAGTTGTCACCGCCTCCCTTCGGGAGGGGGTCTTTCCCCCCGCTTTAAAGGCGGCGGTGGTGAGACCCCTCCTGAAGAAACCATCCCTGGATCCAGGCATTTTAAACAACTATCATCCAGTCTCCAACCTCCCCTTTGTGGGGAAGGTTGTTGAGAAGGTGGTGGCCTTTCAGCTCCAGCGATCCTTGGAGGAAGCCAGTTATCTCGATCCATTCCAGTCCGGCTTCAGACCTGGCTACAGCACAGAAACCGCTTTGGTCGCATTGACCGATGATCTCTGGAGAGCCAGGGATGGAGGCCATGCCTCCATCCTGGTGCTCCTTGACCTCTCGGCGGCTTTCGATACCATCGACCATGGTATCCTTCTGCGACGACTGCGGGAGGTGGGGGTGGGAGGCACTGTTTTACAGTGGTTCTCCTCCTACCTCTCGGACAGGTCGCAGTCGGTGTTAGTTGGAGGGCAGAGATCGACCCCTAGGCCCCTAACACATGGGGTGCCGCAAGGTTTGGTCCTGTCCCCCCTTCTTTTCAACATCTACATGAAACCGCTGGGTGAGATCATTCGACGGCACGGGATAAAATACCATCAATATGCGGATGATACACAGTTGTATCTGTCCGCCCCGTGCCAACTCAATGAAGCGATGGACGTGATGAGCCAGGGTCTTGAGGCTGTTAGAGACTGGATGGGGGTTAACAAGCTTGTGCTCAATCCAGAAAAGACCGAGTGGCTGTTGTGCTTCCCTCCCACGAATTGGCCAAGTGTTCCATCTCTCAGGCTGGGGGGTCAAATTGTACGCCCCTCAGATAGGGCTCGCAACTTGGGATCCTCCTGGACCCTCAGCTGACCTTTGAACACCATTTGTCAGCTGTAACCAGGGGGGCATTTGCCCAGGTTCGCCTGGTGCACCAGTTGCGTCCCTACCTGAACCGGAGGCCCTCACAACAGTCACTCGTGCCCTTGTGACCTCTAGGCTGGAGTACTGCAATGTGCTCTACATGGGGCTGCCCTTGAAGAGTATTTGGCGACTTCAGCTGGTCCAGAATGCAGCCGCGCGAGCGATCGTGGGTGCACCTCGATTCACCCACATAACACCTATCCTCCGCGAGCTGCACTGGCTACCTGTTGATCTCTGGGTGCGCTTCAAGGTGCTACTTGTCACCTACAAAGCCCTTCATGGTATTGGATCTGGGTACTTGAGAGATCGCCTACTGCCAATCACCTCCACTAGACCGATAAGATCGCATAGATTAGGCCTCCTCCGAATTCCATCAGCCAGGCAGTGTAGACTGGCAACTACTCGGAGGAGAGCCTTCTCGGTGGCTGCTCCGACCCTCTGGAATGAACTCCCCATGAAGATCCGGACCCTCACCACCCTCCAGACCTTCCGTGCCGCACTTAAAATCTGGCTATCCCGGCTGGTCTGGGGTTAAAGATTCTAACCCCTACTCGAATTGTATGACTGTTGAGTTCTTAAATGATGTAATGTTTTTATGTTGCAAAATTGTTTGTCCTTCCCCCACCCCTTTTGAACTGTGAGCCGCCCTGAGTCCCCCCAGGGAAAAGGGCGGCATACAAATAAAGTGAACTGAACTGAAAAGTCATAAACATGGGCATTGTTGCTGGATTTCATGCCCTGCTTGATTATGCCTATATTTATAATGTAATAGCTTCTGATGTAATGCATGATAGTTAAAAGCTAATGTACCACTTAATTAAACCATTAAAATATATTGAAACAGAGATGCAAATGATAAAACAGAAATAGAATAAAACTTGCAGGGAAAAATCAATGGCAGGACATTGTGCCATTCAGAAGCAAATAAATGCTAATGTATTCTTAAAACCTTAAAAATACAAAAGTTGGAGTCGTTCTGAATGCAGATTTAGTGTAAGCTCTAATTGGGTGCTACTTAGCAACCAGATGGCACCAAAGCCATCTTTGGATTCAGGAGGGAAATCACATATATAGTATGTATGTATATATGTATGTATGCATGCATGCATGCATGCATAACATACTATGTATGCCCAATGTTGGTTGCCTGTGGTAAGAAGGCTTCTGTGTGTAGGTTCATTTCAAATTCAAAGCTTGAATCCCCTAATTTGGAGTCCTGTAAAAATCAGCAAATGTTCAGCCATCAGTCAGATGCTTTTTCCTGGAATACACACCCACCTTGTAGTGCAAACTCCTTTCAATGATATCACCACTTGACATACTGGAAGATAGAACTTTAAAAAGATCTTGCAATCTTCTTTTTTTAAAAAAAACCAATACAATGTCTGAATGGGTCAATTGGAAGAAGATGTCAATCACGGTGTGGTAGAGTTGCATTTCCACCATCTCTGTGTGGTGAAAGTGCAAGGCCCTTTCTCTTCTATCTATGCTTTCATCATTTTTTGGATCTTTGTCGGCATTTAGAATGCAGGATGTTTTGCATCTATAAATTAAATCAGTGTGCTAATATTTTTAAGGAGGAGCAATTTGATATTCAAAAATGCAACAGCTATTTGATCTGCATCAATCGCATACCCATAATTGTATGATTCCCCCAGAGAGGCAGGCTATGTATATGTCTATAACTATGTATCATTTATCATTAGAGAAAGAAAGAAAGAAATTTTTTAAAAGATTGCTTTCATTATTTAATTTGTACTTGAAGAGTTTTGGCATCCCCTTAATAAAAAAGAGATTTTTATATATCTTTACATTGAAATCTGTGATAATGGGGTTCTATTATCAGTGACAGAATACGTATGCAGTATGATCATAGAAGAATACATTGTGTGTGTGTGTGTGTGTGTTAAAAAAATAGAATTCCAAAATTGTGGGCTACACAGAGTAAAAACGCTTTTCTAATTAAATGTGTAAACAAAGCAAATGTTTGTTTGTACTGCTAGTCCATGTATGATATGACATATGCAAGAGAGGGAGGGGGAGAGAGGGGGAGGGGGGAGAGAGAGACTTGAGACATTTGTTGGGTTGAAGCAATAATTTTGATGATTTGCTTGTATATCATCCATTTTCCTTGCCAGGTCCCCTATGAAATATAATGTTAAATGATTTATTGAACATGGCAACTCCATACAAAAAGGACTATAATTTTTCCTCCAACTTTAGGAATACTGGAAATCCCAGTACCAATGAAGTGATCTTTGAGAAAATAATACAATAATATAATATCTGGGTGTCTTACAAAGTAATACTACTGGACACATGAAGTCAAAACCAGTGTAACCAAGGAATACAAAAGAAGGGTAAGGAAAATCCTGATGTTTATGCTTAACATAGGAAATATAATTAAAGCTCTCAGCACCTAAGCTGTTCCATTTCTTCAGTAAGGAGGAGGATGTTATCCATTCAATTGTCTCAAAAGGCAACAGGACTATATTTTTTCCTTCAGGGAGATGTTTCACTCCTCATCCAAAAAGCTTCTTCGGTTCTGACTGTATGATTATGTGGAGGAGGGGAGGAAAATTTGGAAAGATACCATGAAATGGCCACCTTCATTCATTGGAATCTTAATAAGAATTACAACTTGCAAGCAGCAAAGAACTATAGACCCACAATATTGAAAATGTAGTTGAGAATAAAAGGGTTAAGATTGCATGGGACTTTCAAATACAAACTGACAAATATTTAGCTCAAAATGAGCCAGACATAACTCTGGTTACAAAGAAACAAATATGAATAATTGACATTGCAGTAGCTATCAGAAGTCTTTTAGAAAATAAGGTGACCCCCTCCTCTATGTGGCAACCTCTCAAATACTGGAATACTGCTATCATATCCCTCCTAGTCCTTCTTTCCTCTAGACTAGCCAAACCCAAACCCTGCAACCGTTCTTCATATGTTTTTGTCCCCAGGCCTTTAATCATCTTAGTTGCTCTTCTGTGCATTTTTTGATTGGAACCCGATTGAGTCATGGTCAGAAGTGTTCGTGACCAGAGGTTCTACTGTATCTTATTTTCATGGATGAACTAGCAGCCAATATTGTTTAGATGGGATATACATGACATGCCACAAAGCAGAGGATAAACACATTTTAAGTCACCAAAAATTGTATCCAAATTTAGCCTAATATATGTTTTTGTTTTGATTAAAAATTTCTACAGTAAGATATTTTTAACACAACCTATTGCTATTCAGTTCTTAAGTTTTTATTCCTTTCCTGTCTAGAAGGTTGCTATGTCTAGAAGGTTGCTATAGCAACCTTGAAACAATAATTTCACTTTCATTTATATTGGGCTTTTCCATAATGAAAAGCCTCTGTGCCTCTGTTGTCTCCTGTTTAAATATTCAAGTTTCTCAGTCACAGTTGACTGGGGAATTCTTTGGAGTTGAACTCCACACATTTTAAAAAATGGCTGAGGTTGATAACAGTGTTCTGGTGGACCAAATGAGTTTTCATGAGCACAGCAATAAAAATACATTACTACAACAATGAGAATCCTAATGTCATGACCCTGTCGGAGCCTGAGTCTGTAGAGCAGGATGAGCTGGAGCTGGAGCTGGAGCTGGAGCTGGAGCTGGAGCTGGAGCTGGAGCTGGGGCTAACGGAGTTCGAGGGGGTGGCCTTTGTTGGCTTTGGAGGAACGCGGGGAGGAGCAGGATGAGGCAGCCCTGGGTCCCTCAGGCTTGGGACAGCTTGGCAGCAGGGAGGAACAAGGGCAGGATGACTGAGAGAGGACAGGCAGTGGAGATGAGGAGCGAGGGAGCTCAGACAATGAACAAGGACCGTCCCTTCCTGATCTCTAAGCACGGAGAGTGGAGAGGAGGTGGGAACAGCTCAGGCTGACCTGATGACTCGGGAGGAGAGTGCCCCGCCGTTCTTCACAAGGCATACCTGGGGACTGGGATTTAAGGAGACACTGTGGGGAGGGGCGCTTGTTGGGAACAAGCACTGAATTCATGCAGTTTTGTGTGTTGTTGCCAACATCTGGAGTTTGCTGGACTTCTTGCCTTCTTGCTGCTTTGTTCCTTTGTTTTGTGGACTCATTGCCTTGTTACTTTACCTCACTGGACATGCCATTATGTGGTTGTGTCTTTAAGTATGAATGATTTGAGGTAAAAGCATGTTCAAATAATTCTAGTCAAATGCGAATTGTGGTACATTGATAGTAAGATATACAAAGATTTTTGACTTAAAGTGTATAATCTAATATGAACTATAAGTAATGACTGTGGAAGAAATGCACGAAAGTTATCTGTAACCAATCAACACGCTTTCTACAAGATGTAATGAAGGATGATTCTTTTTTTGTGTTTTTGTTCAATTAAAATAAAAAAAATTCAAAAAAATATTCTGGGAAAAGGAAGTCAACTCAGAGTGGAAAATAATACTTACTTCTTTGGCTGGATTTGTGCTTGTGGTTTGCTTTTGGCTTGGCATATGATAAAAATTCAGGTGTTTTGTAAAGCATAGCATATGCCTTGGTCATTATGGTTTTTCCTGAAGAATATTCACAGCATTGTGATTTAATGTACACGTACTTTACCAAATGGGAACACAGCATGATATGTAAAGTTAAATCACCCATGTTCTAGATTTTCTTTGGGGTGATCAATAACAGCTTTTACAGTACAGGTCTAAAATGTCTACCCTATAGTTTATTTTCCTAAAGGAGATGGCTAGGCTTGTCATACCATTAACCATTAACCAGAGGTGGTATTCAGCAGGTTCTGACCAGTTCTGGAGAACCGGTAGCGGAAATTTTGAATAGTTTGGAGAACCGGTAAATACCATCTCTGACTGGCCCCGCCCCCATCTATTCTCTGCCTCCCGAGTCCCAGCTGATTGGGAGGAAATGGGGAAATGAGGAAATGGTGTGGGGAGGGAATGGAGATTTTACAGTATCCTTCCCCAGCCACCCCCACCAAGCCATGCCATGCCAACCAAGCCACGCCTACAGAACCAGTAGTAAAAAAAACTTTGAATCCCACCACTGCCATTAACCATTATTGAAAGTTGTTCAGGATTCCTAGTTCAGCCCTACTAGTCATGTGATTCTTAGTTAAATGCTTTCTACGTGCATGAAATGTGTCTGAAGTAATTTTGTTTTAAATGTACGCCTGCTATTCGCATTTTGTGTTTGTCCAGAAGTAGTTCTGGTGTCTTTCAGGCCTTAAAAACAACCACCTGACAGAAACCTCCTTTGCAATAATATTAAAAAATAATCTGTCCAGTTGAAAACATGCTTATCAATTTGAAATAGGTCTTAATTGCAAATCTAGAAGATAGAACTAAGCTAGATTTTTCTAGTAATTTATGAGCCTGTGTGTCATGCACATGCAAGATGCCGAGAAAATGAGAAAAAGCGAAGTATGTTAGTAAGTCAAGTTGGGGGGGAGATAGCAAAGTTTTAGTGGCTAGGCTAGGGCAAACAGAGGAATTCTTCCTCTGTCCAAGAAAAGTTAGGATTCTTTGACATTAAAAGTTACAGCAGATGAATATAAATATTTGTACTGGCAGATTATGATAGTTCTAGAAAAATTAGTCACTTTCCTGTTACAGACATGATAAAATAAAATACATGAATTCTGGCTCTTCCAATTAATAATGCTTCTGTAAAGTAACTGGCAAGCCAGCTGGGGATATCATTTTACTTTACAGTAGGCAATTAAACTGTTGGCTGTGATTGGCTTTCTCTAACACAAACTAGATCATAAGGATCCCATGGGATTCTACACTGATATTGAATAGGAAATTGGAAGGTACTTAATCAAAAGACTAAACTAGGATCTTTCCTTCTGGGTGTGAGAGATCAACATAGTCTGGAGAGGCTGCTGATTGTGAACAGTTCCCACATCCTGTGAACTACAAATTGCAGTATGCTGGCCTGATACTTCCTTGTGTGATGTGGCAGAGAAGTTACTCCCTCTAAGTGGGAAATTCCTTATGACTTGTCAAGGCTGATAAAAAAGAGCCATGCAAATTATAAAGGGCAATTTTTATGGGAAGCATTATACAACTTATAAGCTCTTGTAGTGGAGTGGGAATGTTGAGCCCATTAAGGTCTCCAGAGGTTACAGAGGCAATAAAGTCACTTGCACACCACACACACACACACACACACACACACACGCTTGCACAGTTCAAGCGAACTCTTTCACAGTTTCCTTCTACTACAATGTCTCTAATATAATTTCCATCAGATTTTGCCAACAGAACCGAGTGTCGGGGCATGGGAGATGTAATTGAAACCATGTGGAAATCTCAAGCACAGTGTCTTTCAATCTGATAGTATCCAAATACTTTGGACTTCAATACCATGGCCCACTGAAAGCTAGTAGCAACACAAAAGACACAGAAGGCTTGGTTGAGTACATATGTTCCACAAGTCTCCTCCCGAAGTTTAATTACAGTGTCAGCTCTGCATCAGCGATATACTGGTTGTATCAGCTATTTTTACAATATACAATATACATAATATTATATCTCCTCGTTCTGACCATTTATCTCTTATTCATACATACATATTCATACAGTATCATATTTATATCTATTTTTTGCATAGTTATAACATAATAGTTCTCTATATATTTATCATTCTGTATATTTTAATTTACACTTATCTACAGTCTGGGCGTAGTATTATTTACTATATAACTTACAGTAAGTATTCTTCTATCTAGCCTTGTATCTATATTTATTTCTGGTTTGTTAATCGTCTTTCAACCTTACTTTTCTAATTGTTGCATCTATTATTTAACCAATTATACCAGAAAAATGTACAATAAAAATATCTTTTTTAAAAAAAAGTTTAATTACATAGGATGTGAGATTTGATATAGTGGATAATAGTTCAAAGATCACTAAACAAGTTATTACTTTTGGTCAAAGACACAGAAACATATATTCAAAAGGAAGATCATAGTTTTGAGTGATATTCTTGCTGATATAATGACACCAAAACAATTCAGATACAAGTCTGATGTCAGTTAATGTTGGGATTTGCAATGTACAATGTTATAAAATCAGAAATATTAAAGGAGACTTTTGAAGAGTGGAACCAGAAGTTAGTAACTACAGTAGCAACATATAAGTAGTACTCCACTTACAACTGTAACTTTGACTGTTCAAAGTTATAACGGCACTGAAATACAGACTTATGACCATTTTTCACACTTATGACCATTGTGTCAAGGCTGCTTCACTTAATAACCAAGAAAGAAACCACTCAACTCCATTTTGCAAAATTAAGAGTACTTTTACTGATTATAAGTAAATAGAAGCTAAGCAAAGCTGGATCTGAGCAAAAGCATGTGAAAGCATTAGATATCAATACATGATTCATTCCCCTCCCCTTGGTACCCCAGTCCATAGTCCAAGCGTATATCTCCACAGCTGTCAGGTGGGATACATCTTCAAAAATCATCATCAGGTTGGTATGCCAGACAGTTGGCCTTGGCGTGAAACTCCCCTCCTTCCACATGCGCAAACGAATGGTGAGAACAACTCCCAATTAACAGTCCTCCTGTACAGAATATTTCCCTCACCCAAATACCATGCCCTCCCTCCCCGTTTCAATGGCAGCCAAAAAGCAAGCAGCAAAACAGAGGCTGACACATGCAGCATCCCCATGGTCATGTGACCAAAACTCAACTGCTTGGCAACTGATTCATATTTATGACAGTTGCTGTGTCCCAAGGTCATGTGATCACCTTTTGCAACTTTTTGACCAGCAAAGTCAATAGGGAAGCCAGATTCATTTAACAATCCTGTTACTAATTTACAACTGCAGTGATTCATTTAACAACTGTGGCAAGAAAGGTCGTAAAATGGGGCAAAATCACTTAATAAGAGAAATTTTGGGCTCAAGTGGAAAGTGGAAATGACAGAGCAAGAGAATTATTTGGAAAAGAACATTTTACTTGATATACCAAGGAAATTGGCTAAAGTTTTCAAAATTAAAAAGGAAATACAAAAATGATTTGGAAAATGTTTTCTTAAGGGATCTATAAAAGAGGCTTTATTTATTTATTTATTTATTTATTTATTTATTTATTTATTTATTTATTTATTTATTTATTTATTTATTTATTTATTTATTATTAAAATTTATATGCCGCCCAATCCCGAAGGACTTATTAAAGCCTTGAAGAAATCTATGCAATGGGATGAACAAAAGTTGAAGAGAAATATAATCCAAGTTCAAATGAAAATAATTCAACCTCTTTGCAAGCTTTGAAGTTGAATATAAGGCTGGCTGAATGAATCTCTCTCTTTTGCAGTCTTTTGGATTAATTTTAGTAAAGTGTAAATTCTTCCTAACCTGTTTATGAAGAAATATGTGGATTTTGCTAAGATCTTCTTTTAAAAGAACTAAACAAATGTAATCTGTCAAATTTAGCCGGTACAGCTGTTTCTAACATACTACACCTGACTGTTCTGCAGCTTTAATATGAAATAGAAAGAACTGAAAAACAAGAAAATGGGTCAATTCAGCACCAAAATTTCAATTGAATACATATGGAATTATATCTATGCTTTGAAGAGCCAAACCTATTTGCCTGAATAAACCAAATTTTCAAAATTTTTAAATCTCAAGTTCTGTCTACCTTGTGTATAATAACATTCATAAACATTCATAAAAGAGATGGACCATTCAAAAATGTGAAAAATAAATAAATCTTGATGTGTTTCTTTCAAATCCATGCAAAATCATCCAGTGGTGGGTTTGTACCCATTTTACTACTGGTTTGCACATACATGCATGTCCGTACTCTCACACATGTGCAACGCTTCTGCACATGCACAGAAGCATCTGGGCGGGTGGGCGGAGCCTCCTGCTGCCGCCACTACCCGTTCGGCCGAACCAGACCGAACCGGGACCAACCCACCTCTGAAATGACCCCTATCTGAATACGTAGCTGTTTTCGGTCTATACTGTTCCAAGCATTTCATCTAATAGATACCAGAGAAGAACCTAGTTCTGTCAGGACAGCATATAATAATAATAAAAAAAGAATCTCACAGCAGACTTCAAAACTGTCAAGGCAGCAGCCACAGCAGTGCCTGTGAGACAAGAGCATGAACAAGGCATCTGCAAATTATGACGCTTGCCATGTGTCACACATTTTGATATGTTCTTATTTTGGTTAGAAGACACAATTTTGACTAGACTCCAGAATAAGTCTATCCACATTTTTCCTTCGTATTGTAGAATTACTTCTCTGTGATACTTGCAGCAAATGGCACATCTCTTCTTCCTTAAACAAAAGAAATATTCTTTAATATTGTCACTGCTGGGACTTACAGCTATTTCAGGAACAGTGAAAGTAGGGAGGGACTAGACAACGAGTTAAATTAATCCTTTTTGAGCCCAGTCTTTTGCCTTTTTCATAAGGTAGGTATTTATAAAGATTGGAAAATAAATAAATTAATTAGTGACTAACAGAAACCAGTTTAGTATAGTGGTTAAGGCGCTGGCCTAGAGACCAGGAGACTGTGACTTTTAGTCCCACCTTAGGCATGACAGCCTGCTAGGTAACCCTGGGCCAGTCACTCACCTCAGCTAGAGATGGGTTCCTCCCGGTTCGGCCCTGTTCAGCTGAACCATATGCCAGCCTGGTTTGCAGAACTGGCAGCAATTCCCTGGTAGGTACCATCGCCACCGTTATCTTGTTTTTGAGTTCTGCACATGCGCAGAACAATTTTCATTGAATTGTGCATATGTGTGCAAAGTGTGTGCATGAAGAAACCGGCAGTAATGCCAGCCAGAGCCCACCCCTGACCTCAACCCAACACATTTCACAGGGTGGTTGTTGTGAGAAAAGTAGTAGGAGGAAAAAGTATTATGTATGTTTGCTGCCTTGAGTTATTTATAAAAATAATAAAGGCAGGATAAAAATCAAATAAATAAATAAAAGCTATTGAACCCAGGTAGAGATTTATAGATACACTGCAAACTGTACTTGTGTGTCCACATTAAATTCCAGGTCCTGAATAATTTATTTTCAATTGCAATGTGTGATAATATACAAATGCAATAATTTTACCTACCTTCAGACAATCTTTATAACCATGGTTGTTTCCCCAACCTTGGGACTAGATTGTTTGTAGAGTTGACATGACTAGCGGCGATAAAGCAACTTGGTTGAATAGTTTTTCATTTAACATGTAGCAATCACAGGGCTGACGGTTAAAATGAGAAAGATTTTATCATGTATCCACCTTCCCTCAATGGATATTCTGGATATACTCAATGGAAAAAAGAGCTACAATTTCTGGAGATGATGATGATGAATCTATTCAGTCATGTCTGACTCCTGACGATTCTAGAGGCCACATCTCTCCACATCTTCCAATCTTGCACTACTTTGAATTTTTCTATGTTCTGGCTGATGTTAATTTTGATGGTGTCCATCCACTATGTTATTTGATGGCTTGGTTTCCCTTTACTTCTGGACTTAGAACATCGCAACAAATGTGTTGAAAAGATTATCTAGAGCACTATTTCTTAACCTTGGCCCCCTTGACATTTCTTCTGGGAGTCAAAGTCCACACATCCAGGCAACCAAGTTGAGAAACACTGGTGCTAAGCACCAGTTTTCTCATAGTAATCTAATCTACTTGCTTCTCAATTGTATCCAATATATAGATTATTTGCTTCTTTGTAGTGTTGCAATGGAGACATTCTGTTTGCTTCTTCCCCTTTGTTGCTTCAACAAGAATGTCATTTTCCTCAGTAATTCCTGCACAGAAGAAAAAAGAACATTCAAACATATGCATATTTGAGAAAGCAACAAAAATGTCAGGTGGTTTAAAACAAGAGTGCAAAACAGCATTATATTATTTACAAAGGTTATTAGGCTAAACCACTTTACAAGAAATATACAGGGCAGGGTTTACGTATAAAAACAACCTCAAAATGGATAAGTATAATAAAAAAAAGAAAATAAGTGAAAGCCCTGAAAATTAAATTATTCATAGAAAAAAATGACCATATTATTCAAATGTCTTTTTTATTACACTTTAATTGAAAAGATTAAGTCAAATGTTGACAAGCAACATATGTCAAAGGCTCAATATTGCAAATCCACTTTAGCTTTCTCCTTCTACTGTTGGATGGTCTTTTAGTCAATCCCTTGCTTTGAAAATCCATAGTTCTTAATGTCTTGATCCATTTTAGATACTGGGGATTTAGCTATGAAAAGCATAGCCATCAATAACACAAAGTAATTTATCCATAATCCTAGAAGCATTTTTCTATTTAGGGAAAATAGTTGTAACAAAGTTATATTAGCAGATTTTTAAATTAAGAATATATTGCAAAAATGTCAGCAAGCTAGATTATATTACACAGTAATATCATGCAAATATTAGAAAAATGCACATGAAAATGTTTATGGAATTTGACACAGAACTTTTAAAATGTTGAAGTTGTGATGGAATATAATTAATTGATTGTGTTTTTTTAAAAAATGAGAGAGAAACTAAAAAAAAATCCATCCTAGTCACAACTTTAGGGTTGCCACCAAGTATTTTTAATGCACTTATTTGTTACATTTTATTTTGCCATTTCAAAAACTCCTTTTCCCCATTTTATCCTCAAAATACTGCTATGATATTGACAGAGTGAAAGTGACTGACCCAAAATCACCTCATGAGCTTCATGATTTGAATTTTACATATGAAAACACTTTGTGATTGGCACCGACAGCTGGGCCTAAGTATTGAAAGCAATGAAATGAATTTTCAAGATTACTCAACGCACACTCCCTGCTGTCATCCATACCAAGTATAAACCTCATTCAAAATCCCTTCCTTACTCATTTTGCTTTTTTTTTATTCAGAGCTGCTTCCCTCAAGTTTTGCCCACACATGTCTGAGACTCCCTTTGACCTCCACAAGCATATTCACAGCCAAGTACTAGCATCGTGTGAGCATTATTGAAACACAGTAATAATAATAGATGAACCCTTCTGACATTCTCTGTTTTGCTTATCATGTTATCAAAACATGGCTTCGCTGTAGGGTGCAGCTGTGGAATGGTCATATCTCTGAAAGCAAGCCAACAAAAATACACAGTGCTGAAATGGAGATGGAGCAAGGACTATAAATTGCAAAGGACATGAGATATTAAAATATTGACATATTCCAACACAATCATTCCCACAATGAACAGGCCATGGAAGAAAGTCTTGTTGTGCAGTTGGTTTCATAAACTCAACTTACAGGCCCCAGGAGGTAGGGATGAACCTAGCATTTCAAAGATTCAGAAATTCAGCTTTTTTTCTCCCTATGTGTTTTATAATTCTGGGCTTTCAGAGGCTTTATTTCTAACATCAGCTGGCTGAGAAGGGTCACTGAAAACTCTCACAGCCCATTAGACATAAAGGCTTAATCAGGCTGCATTTGATCCTTGTCTCGCACTGAGAAATCGACATTCATCCAGAGTTTAAAAAAAACAGTTAGGGCTCTAGAAACCATGCCCTTTCTGGAATATTTGAAAGATACTTAAAGGGAAGCAAAATGGAAAATGACAAGGACCACAGAGACATCTTTGGACAGTGCTGTTTTCATCGGCTTTGAACCAGAGATGAGCACTGCCGCCTAGAGTTGGGAATGACTAGCATATACATATGTGTGAGTGGAACCTTTACCTTTATCTTAAAATGGAAGACAAGAAAGGCCTTTTGGAAGAAGATGGAATGTAAATGGACTGAACATTGAAATATTCTCCAGATATGTGATCTTCAATTTCCAACTAATATGGTCTTGTTGAAAATTCTAAAACCACACTTGAAGATAGCCTAGGAGGAGAAACTTTGCTCAGTGGGTATGACTTGAACCAATGCATAGAAATTCAAGGTGGCAGCTTTTAGATAAGCAAAAGGGAAAGATTCCTAATCCTGGGACTTGCGCAACAATGGAAAAGATTGCCTGACCTTTTCTCCACTTTAGGTATTTGAGCAAAAACATGGACAGTGCTTCTACTGCATTGAGCAATCAAGAACTCTGTATCATTCCACTGTTTTGATCTCTAACTTTTAGAAACGTTTTTCACTGTGACCAATGTTAAAGACTGTGAAAATAATAGTCCAAAACAAGTAGGAGACACCAAGTGATTTATTTCTAATGTGGATGATTTTTAAAAACTTTCCAGATCTATTGTTTCTCACTTCCAAGACTTTTCTTGATAAAATGCACACATAGCACAAAACCAGTATGGAGAAAGGGGTTTCAAAACCATTTTCTTTTCTATTTTTTTCCTCTAGAAAAGAATTTCCTCCTCAGGTGTTTTCTTTCTCATACAACTGACATCTTTTAAAGAGTCCAGATGTACAATGAGCTTTATTTTTGTGGAGGAAAATGAATTATTCTTCCCTGTCAATTTCCCACTTGGAAATCTTTCTGAAAATGCATTATTCAGAAGTAGGACCTCTGCAGATTGACTAAAGGTAATGATTGATCTATATGCAGATATCTCTGCAAAGCTCAATGCAATCCTATGTATTGACCTCTTGATGAGTTTCCAATCTTTGATTAAAGCAGTTTCACAGCATTTTGTTTCATGCTGAGTTTCATGTTGTTTTTCCTCCTCCTAGTTTTTGGCAGATTGAAATAAGTTCAATTTTGATTGTATTTGATTGTACATGGTGTATTTTTGTAAATATTGTAGACATATTTGGTAGTTTCTAACTTTGAGCAAATAATAAATAAGAGCTAGTGCCTCTACATCAGTTTGAATGACCAATAGGAAGAATAAAATGATTTTCAAAATGTATATTAAAAGAGAATTTCCTTTGAAAAGTACAATTATAAAATTTTAAGTATGAAAAACAGTGTTTTTTTAACTAAAGCCTAGCATGAAGAATATTGTATTTTAAAATAGAATGGCTCTAGCGAGGTAACTAAATTAAATGATTGACAAGGATGAAAAGGTCTCCATGAGAATTCCACTAGACAATAGAATCTTGTCTGTTTACAAAGCTGTTTCTGACTTGATAGCCGTGCTCATCGTTGTATGTGTATTTTTTACATTGACCCAATTCTGGCATTTCTCCATGTATACATGGCATTTCCATGTATAAAATAAACCAGGAAGATGAATAACTCTGTGCCCCCAAAGAAATGAGATGCAATATGAGATAGAACATGGAGAACAGAAGAGGCTGTGACCAAAAAGAGAGTGTACATAAGAAACATTACTTGCACGTAACAGCAGTAGATACAGTCTACTCTAGAGATTTATTAGTGACTTTCATTAAAGTATTGGGCTAGAGGTCAGATAAAGACAGGCGAAGACAGGAGAGATACAGATTGAGGGGTCTCCTTTACTGAGATACAGATTCTCAGTCGAGAAGTTCTATCCTCAATGGATTGTGAAAAGATTCAGATGGAAAATATTATATGTGATGTTGTTGTTGTTGTTGTTGTTGTTGTTGTTGTTGTTGTTGTTGTTATTATTATTATTATTATTATTATTATTATTATTATTATTCCTCCTCCTCCCCGCCCTCACTATAACTAGTAGCTATAAATAAAATTAGTATGCTACCAGACTTCTAAAAATTATATGGGAAAAGTAGGAAACCAGGGAACATTAAGTAAAAAAAAATCTGTCTCATTTGGAACTAGCTGTCTAATGAATTGGAATGGTAGTGGATCCTAGATTAAAACACACATACACACACCTCCCACAGCATATAATTAAGACATTTGCTGCCACAAAAGGATGGTGGGTAGGGTTTTAAGAGGGGGTTGTTAAATAAATTAACACAAGATAGCATTGTTCATTGTTCTTATCTGTGATAGCAGAAGTTCCAGGTTTAAACACAGTTAACTACTGAATGTTAACTACTGAGGTATATAGCATGGAATTAGACTTGATTATGTTCTTGGACTTAAAGGTAGATCTTTAAATTAGATAGCCATCCAAGGAGAGAAACAAAGCACCAAAATAGTGTTACTATTAGGTCAGTTAGAAAGTGAATTATGCATTAGTACAAGATTTTGGGGGGGATCCCTCTCATACTGGCCTGCCTTTTTGATAATCCATATCTTTGTGTATTTTAGTAAAGTATGTTAGAATATTATAGAAGCCTAAATATAATAGTAATGTATTCCAAAGAATTCTGGAACTGTAGTACTCTAGGTTACATTGCTTTCCCAAAGAAACTCTATTAATTTTATAAAAGAAATCTGGCATGGTTTTCCTTTTAGGAACAATTATCTGCCAAAACAGAATCTGTTGGCACACAGATGGGCATACAGCTCATGGAGTCTCCTAACGTCTGGCTAGAAATATTTATTGATTCAAATTGCATATCAAAATGTATATATTTAGGAAACTCACATATAATCCACTTTCTTTGTTTCTTAAGGGAAACTATATGCAAAAATACATATACATATACAGTACATATACATATAGTTATTTTTTGTAGAGAACATATTAGGGAAATTTGTGACAATTGGATTTTTTTAAAATGCTAATTTGAAAATAATAACTATGGAATAGAGAAATCCCTGAATGCATGCCAGACAAATATGAGGAGTTTTAGATTGATTGCCTTGTCTCCCAAGTTCAACACAAACTGTTGACCCTTTACAGTATTTGAAATTTAAATCCACTGTAAGTACTGCTTATTTATAGATGAATTACAGTATAGGAAAATTTTCATTCATTCTCCTGCTTTAGTAGTATATGCTACATTTTTCCTTCCAGCGCATTAAATCAAGGGTGGGCGATATACTGTGCACTCCACATTGAGACTCTAAAAACAGCCTCAGATTGCTTTTCCAAATTTCTTCCTCAAAAGTTTTGAGGAAGAAAATTATGGCCCAAAATGAAGTTGGCGGGGGGAACCAAGAGAGGCGGCAGGGAGGGAGGGAGGGAGGGAGAGAGAGAGAAAGAGAGATCTTTTGGATTCTTCTGATTCAAAGTTTGAAGAGGAGCGAACCTGGTTCAAGAGGCTGCTAAATGCCAGGGGTAATAAGTGTGACTCATTGCAACATTGCATGCTAAAGTGGGCTAAGCACAGAGCATGACACAGCTCCTTGACAAGAGGGGAGGTTAATTTCTCTAGGTAAGCAAAGTCAGAGACTCTGGCTATACATGCACATGCTCCAAACCCTCTTTGGGTTGGAGCCAACTCTCCTGTCTCTGAACTTTTGTTCCTGTGATGTTTGCTACTGTTTTTAAAAGACTGCATGTGTGTGTCTGTGTGCTTCGTCATTTATTCATGTCAGAAGCATCACAATTAAAATAATGCATACTATATGACTTAAAATTCAAAATATAAAATTCAAGATTAAAATATGTACAAGTTAAACAGACCTTGCCCGGAAACTAGCAACATTAATTGCTGCCATGAGGTCCTCAAGTGTACACTGATCAGGTCAGTGGTGGGATTCAGCCAGTTCGCACCTATTCGGGAGAACCGGTTGGTAACTTTCTAAGCAGTTTGGAGAACAGGTTGTTGGAAGAAATCTCCTTTTGATTTTTCCCCACTTTACAGGGCTAATCCTGTAAGGAAGACAGGAAGGAAACATTCTAGTGTTGTTTCTAACCTAATCTTTATTGCCCGGCTTACAGAAACTGCCTCTTCAGTTAACCCTTATTATATTGTAACAGCTAAGGCGAAGCGTCCATTGACCTGAGTGACATTGAGTTGGCCACACCCACCCAGTCACAAGACCACCAAGCCACGCCTACCCAGCTGATCATTAGTGCAGAGGACCAGTCGTTAAATTATTTGAATCCCACCACTGGATCAGGTATACATATGTGTTGTTATCTGCAGGTCACCACAATCGCAAAGGGCAGAAGCTACTGGGTTCTGTCTATGTGTTTGTATAGGTATGTAGAAATATATACTTTCTCTCTCACATAGATACTCTAGCTCTCTGTGTCTTAAAAAACAACTTTTAAGGTCCAGGCTTTTGCCGACGACCTTGTTTTTATTCTGGAGGATCCTATGGCTTCTGGGATACAACTTTTACGTAAAATAGAGGAGTACGGTAGGATAGCAGGGCTACATATAAATAAAGAGAAGACAAAACTGTTAATTAAGAATATGACTTTGAACCAGAAAAGGGAAGTACAAAGCCTGTTAGGGATTAACATGGCCCATAAAATACAATACTTGGTAATTTGGCTCATGTAGAGATGTTCCTCTATCAAGGTAGATAATTATATGAAATTGCTACAACAGGTATCTAAGGATATGACTAATTGGAGTGGTAAACAACTGTCTTTGATGGGCAGGATTGCGACAGTTAAGACACATGTGTTACCAAAATTTTTGTTTCTGTTTCAAACGGCACCAACTAAATTGGACAATTTTTTTTTAAATCTTTGGAGACAATAGTGGCTCGATTTATATGGCAAGGCAAGAAAGCATGAATTAAAGCCCAAATGTTGCAAAAACGTAAACAACTGGGAGGCTTCAGAGTACCTATCTGGGAAGCATATTATAATGCAGCAATTATGACATGGGTGAAGGATTGGATGACGTTGAGTAGAAGGCACCTATTGGCTATAGAGGGACATGACCTCCCCCAGGGATGGCATGCCTCCCTCTGGCAAGAAAGAGAGATACCCCCCATAGGTACTTCATGGGACATTATATTCAGAAGATTTTGATGGGGGTCTGGGAAAAGATGAGGAAAAAATACTATCTTAGGGTTCCGTGCTGTTGGCACCATTAGAGGCCTTAACGCATCCCAGTGTATTTAATTTGACAAGAAACATAACATATAAAGACATTATGACAGAAGATGGCAACATGAAAACTAAGATGGAATTAGAGTAGCAGGGCAGGAACCTGGAATGGTGGGAATATTTACAGGTTAGAAACAGATTTAAAAGCGATAGGGTATGGTTTGGGATCTACCCAAACCCTCAGGGGCTAGATAAGATTTTGTTTGACGGAGATAAGAAAATGTTATCGAAGATTTATCAATTTTTGACCTGTCAAGATGTTAAAGAAGAGATAGATAAAAGCCTTCTAATAGCATGGGAGGGAAACTTTGGCTATGAGATTGAAATGGGCAAATGGTGGGATCTATGGAGTAAGACTATTAAACTTACAATATCTACAGCATTTAAAGAAAACATATACAAGATGGTTTATAGATGGCACTTCCCCCCAATGAGGTTAGCCAAAATGTTTCCTGGGTTATCTCCACTGTGTTGGAAATGCAGAAGGAGGGATGCCACATTCTACCATATTTGGTGGAATTGTACTGAGGCCACGAAATACTGGAGAAGGATTCAAAAATGGCTTAAAGAGGTTACTGGGGCAAGCATGGAATGGAAACCCGAGAATTTTTTATTAAGCATAAAACCAGAAAACATGAATAAATCAATATGGCTTTTGAGCCTACGTATAATTGTGGCCGCAAGAATAACTTATGCACAATTTTGGAAATCTACTACCATACCGTCGGAAGATGCCATAATTAAAAAGATCTATGAATGTGCAGAAATGGACAGAATGACGGGTTGGCTGAGGGACAAAGGAGAAACGGAACATTATCTTAGCTGGAACCTATGGTATATGTGGGCGACAAAGAGAACAGCAGGGACTTAAAACGGGGAAAGTCAAATAGCAGTTGTTAACAATGGGAACTAAAAGTGAACATGGGTATTGTAATAGATCCCTGAATTTTGTAACGAGAAGATGCAGCTTAGAGACTAAACAATGAGGAAGGGAAAAAAAAGTTGGGTTGTGAATGATTGTCACCGCGGGGGGAGGGAGAGGGGGGGTTGTATGTTTAAAATTGTATTTGTATGTTTTACTCTTTAAAAAAATGTATAACCAATAAAGATTACTTAAAAAAAAACAACTTTGCTACAAAGCTGGTACGCTAGAAAGCAAAGCACCAACCTCTCACATTTATTTATGGGAATGTCTGCAGGGCCTCAGAAAGGTCTGAATGGGATAGCAGAGATCCTTTGATTTAATGCACATTCTTCAAGTGGCAATGAAATCATTTTGGGATGCTCTTAAAAATTCCCAGCAGTCTGACTCCAAAATGTTGCTTGTATCTGACCTGAATTTGGAAAGGGGAGGGGAGCCATGTTTTCCAGCCCATAAGAGTACTGCCCTCTTATTATGTGGGAAAATGAGATGCTGAATGCCCAGCTCTAAGCCCCATATAGCAGCCTCACATAATTTAGTTTGATTTTAGCAAATTAGGACCATAAATTGGATGAGAAAAGTTAGGTTTTTAAGCCTGTCTGGAGCATGGATTGCACCAAATAACATCACAAACCATACCTAATTTCACTCCAACCTTTTTATGCTGTTGCATATGGTTAGGACAGGAAACGCCTAACAAACTAGTTGTATGATAGATACCTACTCAGCCATACAGGGAAGGGGGAGAGAGAAAGAGGGAGATGCACATATACCCTGTTTTGGCACATGCCATTATTACATTGAAAATAAACCCTGGTCTAATTCTTAATTCATTTGCTTGCTCTGTACTGCCTCATGAGACACTTGGGCCAGTGAAAACAGAATGGAGGAGGACCACATGGGAATTTTATACTGTCATTATTCTAACAACTTGCTATGCCAATAAACAACAGAACAGCAGCCAAAACCAATAGTTGCCTGCCCTTGAAATTTTTTGTTCATTGTCATAAGCTTCTTTTCTTCCTTAGCTTGTTTCCATGGTGATGCATCCAACCAAGGCTGATTTAGCAAGGCTGATAATGGACCTGTTCCATTTTTGTTTAGGCATTCAGGTGAGCATCATGCATATCTAATGAGAACTCACAAATGAACCACTATTTGGTTTCTGTTATACAATTCAAGAAAGAGATGGGTTGATGTCATTTGTTTTCTTTTTCTTTTTCCATACCAATTTGGGGGCCTCCTGCATATAAATAGTTTGCACTTTTCTGAAGCCCTATCGTTATAATTAGCTTGATTTATTTATTTTTTGCTGCTATAACAGCCATGATCTCTGTCAGCACCATTTTTTAACAGCTGTGACAGCTCAGTCTTTGCTTGGAGTACTATAACCCCAACCCAGTGGGGCTGGGTCATAGGTTCTGCAGGTTCTTCAGAAGCAATGACCACAACAATATGAGTATTTAAAGCTTTATTGCAAAGGAAGTGTAAGAAAACAATATAATCCCATCACATGAGACAGCAATCCAAGAATGTAAAGGAACGCAAAGAATATAACAACACAAGGCAGCAATCAAAGAAGTTGAATACAAGACAGCAATTAAAAATACTCAAGTATACATCAATACAAAAGAAAGTTCTTATTACCCTTCCACCAATCAGAAAACCCCAGAGAGATTAAGATGGATGGACCCCTTGAAAGCCAGAAAAAATTCAGCACCTTCCAGTTAGGCCTACATCAAAATTTCATCCTGTGTGGGGGATTGTCTGGTTTATAAACCCTAATTAAGCACACCTGCTTTTCAATGGTCTCATCTCACTGAGTTTTCCAAGGACAAAGAGGACAAGCCTATCTTATCTTGGAATGTTTTATCATTCTGCCAAGAGTAAAACCCTCAAGGATGAAGGCTGAGGATTCCTGCCAAAAATGAGACCAACAATGCTAAGGAGGAGACCATCTCATTTTTTCCCCAAGTTTAATTGGATTGAAGATGACAAAGTTCATCCTACTCTACACAAGGGTCAGTTTAACCCTTTTATGAGTAAATTAAATGCTTGCATAATTCTGCATCATGTACTGAATCATTATATGAAAATATAGAATCAATTACTACAATACTCAAATTCGAGTTATTTGGGGGTTGAGTTATACTGGACAGAAAGGAATCTTGAAAGAGCCATGGTGGCACAGCGGTTAGAATGCAGTATTGCAGATTCTCACCAGCTCAAGGTTGACTCAGCCTTCCATCCTTCTGAGATTGGTAAAGTGGGGACCAAGCAGGGGTGGGTTATGGCAGGCACTACTGCCAGTTTGCTCATGGGTGCACTATGCGTGCGCTTGGTGCCCACAGTGCACACATGCACAGTGCAATAAAAATTGTTCTGCGCAATTGGTCTTGTTCTTGAAAGATCAAGAAACTACAAAACAAATACAAAACGGCAGAATGAACAAGAGGGGGAAATAAAAGATAGATTATAAAAAAAATAGTATGGAACAAGAGACATAAGAGGACTAAATGTATATAAAGGATGTTATATATGGAATTAATAGAAAAGATATATAAAACAAAATGTGGTGTATATATACATAGATATACAGTAGTTACCGGTATAAAAGATTTACATGTACAGGTAAAGGAAACACAATGGATATGTAAAAGATGTAAAATGTGTTGCAAAGATGATATGATTGTATAAACAAAATTTAAAATGAAAAAAAAATGTTCTGCGCATGCACAGAAGTGAAAAAAAGATGGTGGCACCTATGGCGCTGCCCAGAGAACCAGTTTGGGGGCATGGCAGGCCTGAGTCGCCGTCGGTTCCAGCGACCCAGGCCACCAAACTACTGTCGGTTCGGCTGAACCGGTCCAAACCTATAGGAACCCACCATTGCTACCAAGATTGTTAAGGGCAACATGCTGACTCTGTAAACCACTTAGAGAGGACTGTAAAGTACTTTGAAGCAGTATATAAGTCTAAGTGCTATTGCTTATTTAGGAAGTCTTACTATCTCCAACTGGAATTTTATTATGGCCTTTTTTAACCATAACTTTTTTAAAGTGGAAGACAAGAAGGAAGGGAAAAACATAAGAACTACTGCCATTCTGTGGTTACAAGATGAACTTGTAGGCTGATAGTATATGATGTTCCTGTTTTTTTTGCCATAATCCTAATTTCTAATCATCACTTCTAATTTGTCCTTGATTGCTTTATGCTTTGATGTTCAGCATGCTCTCTCCTCTTTCCTCCTCTATCTAGTGGGGGATTTTAACTACCCTGACATCAACTGGGAAACAAACTCTGAACTAAGTGGAAGATCCAACAGGTTCCTAGCAGACAACTTTGTTTCCCAAAAAGTAGAGAAGGGAACAAGGGGATCAGCCATTTTGGACTTAATTCTCACTAACAGAGATGAAATGATAGAAGGTGTTGAAGCCACAGGAACCCTGGGGGCAAGTGACCATGCAATATTGGAATTCAACATTATACAAACACAAGTAGTAGAATAAAGTCAAACTAGAGTCTTGGACTTTAAGAGAGCTAATTTCAATAAACTTAGAGAGAGTTTGGGAAGAATTCCATGGATGAGAATCCTTAAGGGGAAAACAACTCAAGAAGCTTGGGAAATTTTGAAAAATGAGATTACAAAAGCTCAGTCTAGCACAATACCAATGAAGAAGAAAAATAACAGCTCCCAAAAGAAACCAGCATGGCTGCATAAAGAACTCTCTGACAATTGAAAGACAAAAAAGATAAGGATAAAAAGTGGAATGAGGGGGACATAACTAGGGCATAATATCAGCAAAAAGCCCGAGCCTTTAAAGAGGAAGTTAAGTTAAGGCTCACAATGAAGAAAGGCTTGCCACAAAAATAAAAAATAACCAAAAAAGCTTCTTCCAACATGTTAAAAACAAGAAAAAAGTGAAGGAAACAATGGGTCCATTGCTGGGAGAAAGTGGCAAGAAGGTGACAAGCAACAGGGAGAAAGCAGAACTATTTAACTCATTTTTTACATCTGTCTTTACATAAAGGGATAAAACCTACCTATCAAAAACAGCACCACAAAAATCAGATTAGGAACAGAAGTTGAAATAGGGAAGAAAATGGTAAGTGAGCACCTGTCTACCCTAAATGAGTTCAAATCACCAGGACCAGATGTATTACACCCTAGGGTTCTGAAGGAACTGGCAGATGAGATCTCAGAACCACTGAACTATATCTTTCAGAAATCCTGGAGTACCGGGGAACTACCAGAAGACTGGAAAAGAGCTGATGTGGTTCCCATCTTCAAAAAAGGAAAAAAAAATAGATCCAGGAAACTACAGACCAATCAGCCTGACCTCAATACCAGGAAAGATTCTGGAAAAGATAATCAAGCAACGAATTAGCGAACACCTAGAAGTAATAGCCAAAAGCCAACATGGGTTTGTCAAAAACAGATCATGCCAGACTAATCTTATTGCATTCTTTGACAATGTGACAAAATTAGTGGACCAGAGGAATGCCGTCGATATAGTTTACTTGGACTTCAGTAAGGCATTTGATAAGGTAGACCATAACCTGCTACTAGATAAAATAGAAGAATGTGGGTTAGACAGCATCACCACCAGATGGATTCGTAACTGGCTGACCAACTGCACTCAATGTGTAATCCTCAATGGAACTGCATCTACATGGAGGGAAGTATGCAGTGGAGTACCCCAAGGCTCTGTTTTAGGCCCAGTACTCTTCAACATCTTCATCAATGATTTGGATGAGGGAATAAATGGGGAACTCATCAAATTTGCAGATGACACCAAGCTGGCAGGAATAGCCAACACTCCAGAAGATAGGCTTAAGATACAGAAGGATCTTGACAAACTTGAACATTGGGCACTATCTAATAAAATGAAATTCAATGGTGAAAAGAGTAAGGTTCTACATTTAGGCAAGAAAAACGAAATGCACAGGTACAATAGTAGTAGTAACTGTGAAAGGGATCTTGGAGTCCTAGTGGACAACCATTTAAATACAGTCTGAGCCAGCAGTGTGCAGCAGCTGCCAAAAAAGCCAACACAGTTCTAGGCTACATAAACAGAGGAATAGAATCAAGATCACATGAAGTGTTAATACCACTTTATAATGCCTTGGTAAGGCCACACTTGGAATACTGCATTCAATTTTGGTCACCACGATGTAGAAAAGATGTGGAGACTCTAGAAAGAGTGCAGGGAAGAGCAACAAAGATGATTAGGGGACTGGAGACTAAAACATATGAAGAATGGTTGCAGGAACTGAGTATGTCTAGTTTAATGAAAAGAAGGACTAGGGGAGACATGATAGCAGTGTTCCAATATCTCAGGGGTTGCCACAAAGAAGAGGGAGTCAAGCTATTCTCCAGAGTAGAACAAGAAGCAATGGGTGGAAACTAATCAAGGAGAGAAGCAACTTAGAACTGAGGAGAAATTTCCTGACAGTTAGAATAATTAATGAGTGGAATAATTTTCCTCCAGAAGTTGTGAATGCCCCAACATTGGAAGGCTTTAAGAAGATATTGGATAACCATTTGTCTGAAACGGTATAGGTTTCCTGTCTAGACAGGGGGATTGAACTAGAAGACCTTCAAGGTCCCTTCCAACTCTGCTATTGTATTGTATTGTATTGATTCCTAGCTTCATGTTGCTGACTGGTAACCCAGCCTTGAATCCATAGAGTTAAATAGATACACTACATTGAAAGCAAAAGTGAAGATGACTGCAGGGGATAAGATGGTTAAATAGTGTCATTGACACAGTGGGCATAAGTTTGGGCACACTCTGGGAGACAGTGGAGGGCAGGGGGGACTGGTATGCTATAATCCATGAGGTCAACAAAGAATCAGGCAGCAACCAAACAACAAATATACTATAAAGGACTGTGTGGCTGTAGTATTGTTGCACTTCCTAAACTCAAGCACTCTCAGCTTCTCTTTGGTGACAAGATGGATTGGCTGTTATACACTTATCCCCTTCACATTATTGAGAAAGACGAGAAAAAGGGCTGGCAGAAAGGATAGTTATTGAGAGTTCTGGTGAAGTGATGATGAAATAACGTGACAACCAAGGAGGGGCTAAGATAAAAACTTGTAACCTTTTATGGCAAGCAGGTCTCTTCTGAATTTTAAAAGCATGATTTCTCATTTCCTTGATAAGTTCCTCTTTTCAACAGTTTGCCCTAATATGGCTTTCACAAGTCATAAACCATTTAGCAGGATGAGTGATTCTTTCAGATTTGTGCTCAGCAGTCAACACGTTATTTTAAAAGATATAATACTTTGGCAATTGTGCTAAGAAAGAAAACATGGTAAGAAAAAGATCCCTTCACCACATTCATTTAATGAAATGACTTGAGTTGGTTATTCTAAGGATACCCAAGGGACTTTTTTTTAGCCTGTTCCTTTCAGTATATTTTATGTAAATAAAATGTTATCTTTAAAGAAATAACTTAGCATAGCTGGAAGATTGACATAAATGTGGCCAGCGCAAAATGTATGCAAATATGGCCACCAAGTTTACTTACATAAAGAAAGTAGACACAAAGGTTGGCTAATAGAGAGCTTAACCTATTTAATGTATTGTTTTAAAGGGGGGGGGAGAGAGAGAGAGAGAGAGAGAGAGAGAGAGAGAGAGAGAGAGAGAGAGAGAGAGAGAGAGAGAGAGAGAGAGAGAGAGAGAGAGAGAGAGAGAGAGAGAGAGAGAGAGAGAGAATTTACTCCAAAGTTATGTTGACAGAATTGAGCAGAATAGGGGATTTTTATTTCCTTTTGAAATAAAAGGAAAGTTTCTGGCTGAAATGTGGCATAGGAAAACACTTTTCCCTATTTTGTGAAGTTTTATCTATCAGATTTGAACCTAGGAAGTAGTATTTATGTGTGCACATATGCCCTTGAGTCATTCTTGCCTGCTGGCAATTATATAAGCAAATCCACGTTGTTTTCTTGGTATTTTCCAGAAGTGGTTTGGCCTTGGCTTCTTCTTGGGGCTGATAGAGAATGACTGGCTTCAATCTAATAAGGCAGGACTAGAATCACTGTCTGCTGGCTTCTAGTCTCATGCCTTTAACACTATACCAACAGTGGCTATCTGAGAGCAGTATAGGATGAAAGAAACTCCATGTGAGAAATCCTGAAGAATGCATGAAATATCAAATAATTAGTGGAGGACAATTACTCCTATTTTCCAAAAGAGATGTTAAGATTTTAACCTTCCTAAAATGAAGCAGAGAGTGCAAATTGAGAATGTTTTAATCTGGATTCTTTTGCTAAACCATAGATTGGACTTTGAGGGATTTCTGGTTCGGTGATTCTCTAATTGTATGACCAGAAGTGGTATTTTGCCAGTTCGCCACAGTTGGGGCAAATCAGTAGTGGCGGCAGCAGTGGGAGGCTCTGCCCATCCATCCAGACATCATCATGGACACTCTGCACATGCACAGAAAGTTGTGCGCATGCACAGAAGTGCCATGTGTGAACGAAGTAACAGCACATGCACACACGCTCCCAATTCCGAACCAGTAGCAAAGATTAGAGCATTTCATGTCTGTGTATGACATGAATAATCTAGAGTTGATCCATGAAGTGATGTGGTCTGGAGAGAGTTGAGCATTTGTTTCTGTATTTAAAGGATTTGTATAACCATCCATCTTACATAACATTACCCAGGATGACTTGCAAGAGTAATAAAAGAAAAAGAAATAATACAAAGCATAAAAGCCAACAAAACAGGACTTATTTGGTACTACAAACACATCAAAGCTGTAGAGTATCCTGGACACCAGCTTCATAGAAACCAAAGCCTTGGGGGGAAAGCCATATCTTTACAGATTTTTAGAAGGCCATGAGGGTAGGGGCCTGCCAGATCTCAGGGGAAATCAAGGTCCAAAAAGATTGAGGGGAAAATGAAGCAAACTGTGACTTCCAAGGAAAGAGCCTCATTTGCTCTCTCCAGAAGTAATAACAAGAGGAAATAACCAGATTTTAACATTGGTAAAGAGGGACACCATTGACTGGGGGGGGGGGTGTCTTGATTAAAAAATTTTAAAAAAATCCGGACTTTTTAAAAACGCCACTGGAAGTGGGACAAATTATTCAAAAGCGGGACTGTCCCACCAAAAGCGGGATGTCTGATCACCTTAATTTAGATGTCCCTCAAAGGCAAAACTCAGGGGGCTGAATTCTACAGGGGGAGGAGTAAAGGGGGTGATTTGAGGAGCAGCCCAAAGCACCATCTGTCTAAATTTGCATCAGGCAGGCGGTAACATTTTCATAGACCATGATCAGAGGAGCAGCTGATCCTATGGAGAGACTCCTCCTGTATTCAGTCCCAGGCCTACAAGTGGAAGTACCCCTTCCTTCCTTCCTCCTTTCACCTTCCTTCCTTCCTTCCCTCCCTCCCTCTTTCTTCCTTCTAGCCTTCCTCCCTTTCCATTCTTTCTCCTTCCTTCCTTCCTCTTGCCTATCTACCTTCTGTCTTTCTGCTCTTTAGATCTCTCTTCCCCTTCCCTTTCTTCCTCTTTCCATTCTTTCACCTTCTCTCCTTCCTCCCTTTCTTTATTTTTCTGTTCTTCTCCTTCTCTTCCTTTCTTCTTCCATTATTTTCTTCTTTTCTCCCTCCCTCCCTTCTTTTTCCTTCCTCCTTCCATCCTTCCTTCTTCCTTCCTTCATTCCTCTTGCTTATCTACCTTCACTTTATCCATCTTCTGCTCTTTCCCTCTCTTCCTTCCTTTCTCCTTCCTCTCTTCTTTCCTCACTCACTCCCTTCCTCCTTTTCTCTTCCTTCCTCCTTCCATTCTTTCAGCTTCCTTTATTTGCCTATCTACCTTCTCTGTCTTTCTGCTCTTTCTATCTCTTTCTTCCCCTTCGCTTCTGTTCCTTCCTCCTTCTATCCTTTCACCTTCCCTCCTTCCTATTTCTTCCTTCTTCCTTCTGCCTATCTACCTTCACCTTCTCCCTTTCTGCTCTTTCCCTGTCTTCCCCTTTCCTCCCTCCCTCCCTTCTTTCCTTTCTAGTTCCATCTTTTCTTCTTTCCTCTCTTCCTCCCTTTTTCTTTCTTCTTCCTTCCTCCTTCCTCATGCCTATCAACTTCATCCTCTTTGTCCTTCTGCTCTTTCCCTCTCATCCCCTTCTCTTCCTACCTCCTTACTTCTTTCCTCCCTCCCTTCCTCTTTTTCTTCCTTCCTTTCTTCTTCCATCTTCCTCCTTCTCCTTCCTCCTTATTCCTTCTATTATTTCTCCTTCCTTCCATCTTTTCTCCTTCCATCTTCTTCCCCCCCTCCCTTCTTCTTTTCCTTCCCCCCACCCTCCTTCCTTCCTCTCCTTCCCTTTCTCTCCTTGGGAGGGGACAAAATCCAAAGGCTAACAGGGTCGGGGTGGGGGGGCAGCAGAGACCAAATAAAGACAGAAGATCTTATTAAAACTTTCCTATTTGTTGGATCGCATTGCTGCGAACATATAGACCAAATCAGGGGAAATTTTGCAACCGAGGGTGCTTCAAGGAAAGGGGGGAGGGAGGTGGCCCTGCCATTTCCCCAGTTTTGCCAGGAATGCTGTAATCCGAAGCAAAGTATGACTGCAATCGGAACCGCAGACAAGGAAAGAAATAAAAAATGATCCATATAGCACAAAACCCACCTTTGCATGGTTGTGAGAACATAGGTAAAACAAAAACAAAAAAAATACATTATATCACCAGACCTTATATTAGTACTTCCTTATATCATTGTTGAATTATTTCACATCATAATTATATCATCATTTACTTTTTCCAATTAAGGCATAAGTGTATCATTTTTCATTTCCAAAATTTTGTTTTTTTTTTCCCTTAGCCATTGATAAAACAAGTCCCATATCTTATAAAATTGTTCATCCTCTTGCTCTCTAATTTCAAATGTCAATTTACTCATTTCGGCACAGTCCATTATTTTTCGAATGATTTCTTCCTCTTTTGGTATTGTTTCATTTTTCCAGTTTTTTGCAAATACAATTCTGGCTGCTGTTAACACATTTACAATCAAATATTTTAAGTCTTTGTTGTAGGTTTCTTGTAAAATTCCCAATAAAAAGACCTCTGGTTTAAAGTCTATTTGTTAGTGTATCATTTTCTCCAACCACATGTGGATTTTAGTCCAGTATCTTTTGGCTTCAGTGCAAGTCCACCACATGTGGTAGTATGAGCCAGGTATCTGGTGACATTACAACACTTTTCTGATTTATTCTTGAACATTCTTGCAATTCTGGTCGGGGGTAGATGCCACCTGTAAAACATCTTATACAAGTTTTCTCTATATGCAGTAGACATTGTCATTTTATAATTTTGAGACCACAATTTCTGCCAATTCTCTAAATCAATCCCATACTTAAAATTTTTCCCCCAAGCAATCATAGTTTCTTTAACTTGTTCTTCATGCAATTTAAACTCCAATAAATATCCATATAGTTTTTTAATTACTTTTTCATCGGTACCTGTTAGAATTTTGTCTAGCTCAGTCATTTTGTTATAGAGACCTTTAGTTTTTCTATCTTCATTATATCTAGATTGTATCTGTACATATGAATACCAGTTCATTTCCATCCCTTCTTGCTTCAACTCTTGACTAGATTTGAGCTCACCCTCTGTATTCAATAATTCTATATATCTGTTTGTTCCTTTTTATGTATTATCGGATACGAGAATGCTTCAATTGTTGATGTCCAGACTGGAATTTTTAAATAATGTAATTTTTTAATCTTTTCCCAATTTAACAACAACGCCTCCCTTATATAATGTCTTCTAAAATAACCATGTGGTTTAGTTCCCTTATACCATAAGAAAGCATGCCATCCCAACAGCAAATCGTGACCTTCTACGTTCAATAATCTAGAGTTTTTTAATGATATCCACTCCTTAATCCACATCAGGTTTGCTGCCTGATAGTATAGCTCCCAATCGGGTAACCCAAAACCTCCTCTTGATCTAACATCTTGTAGTAATTTAAGTTTTATTCTAGCTTTTTTCCCTTGCCAAATAAATTTCAAAACTATTTTATTTAAATCTAGGAAAAAATCCTTACCCAGTCTGATTGGGATTGTCTGAAACAGATATAGAATTCTAGGTAAAATGTTCATTTTAATTGGGGAGATTCTTCCCATCATTGATAAATGCAAGTTTTCCCATTTCTCCAAATCGATTGCTATTTGTCGTTTTAATCTGGTATAATTATCCTCTTTAAGAGTGCTACATCTAGGTGATAAATGTATCCCCAAATATTTAATCTTACTTGTGTTTTGAATCTGCAACATTTCTGACAACTCTTCCTTTTGTGTAGCTGGGATATTCTTTGTCATGATCTTTGTTTTATCTTTGTTTATTTTCAAGCCTGCTACTTCTCCATATTCCTCTATTCTTTCTAACAATTTGGGTGCTGTTTCTAATGGATCTTCAAGAATAAAAACTAAGTCATCTGCAAACGCTTGCAATTTATACTCTTCTCTCTTAATTTTCATTCCTCTTATTTCTTCTTCTTCTCTGATCTTTCTATTTAAGACCTCTAGTCTTAACAAAGAGTAGCGGTGATAGTGGGCAGCCTTGTCTTGTACCTCTCTTTATTTCAATCGGTTCTGTTAGTTCTCCATTTACCATTATCTTTACTGCTTGTTTCTGGTATATCGTTCGTATAGTTTGAGTGAATTTCTTGCCAAAGTTCATCTGCTCCAGTTGCAAAAACATAAACTGCCAATTCACATTATCAAAGGCCTTCTGCGCATCGAGGAACATCAGTGCCAGTTGTTTTTCTGGGTGGGCCTCACGGGTCTGGTGATATAATGTATAAGGTTAAGAACTTATTATAATGATATTTCGCTGCTGATAAGGCAATTCTAATAGGGGAACAAATGAAAACTGGTATATATAGGCAGCGATGCCTTGTTGAACAATGAAGGAATAAGATCTCTGTTTGAAGGTATGAAATGCAAGATTAACAATGAATAGAAGTATATTCTCTGGGGGAAAACAATGCTAATGTTAACTGAATATATATGGTAGAAGGAAAATGAGACCTTTAGTTACATTAGAGGAAATATCTGAGATGGTAAACATTATTTGAAGATGTAAATGTTAAAACAACTGTAATCAAACGACATGCTGCATGTGATGATGGTTTTTTTTTGTGTTGTGTTTTTCTTTTCTTTTCTTTTCTCTTTTTTTTTCCCCTTTCCTTCTTGGACCCTTTTTTGTCCTTTTTGGCCTCCCCCCCTCCCCCTACCCTTTTTTTCTCTCTCCCTTGTTTTATTTTGTTGTTTTTTGTTTTTTAAACCCTAGCTTATTGTGGTGCTTATTAAATATACAATAGAGAGATACGGGATGTATAAACTTAGTAGGGATGCACCTGTGATTAAACGACATATTGTATGTGAAGATGGGTTTCCCCTCCCCCCTTTTTTTCCATCCTCTCCCTTTCCCATTGTTGTCTGTGTAACAAAAAATAAAAATAATTAAAAAAAAAAAAGCACAGCGTCCCTCCACCCTAGGAATGGGACTCAGCGTGACTCCGATTTGAATACAAGCACACGAAACAGGGCAGGGAGATAAGCACTGTCAGTTGCATTCTCTGCGACCATGATGCGTTGCGAGGAACAATACCTGGGGCTCCCTGTGACTTTTTGCAGATTTCTCCTTACGTGCTTAAAAAATACCGCGTGATGCAGGACAAATTGCTCAAAAGAGGGATAGTCCCGCCAAAAGTGGGACATCTGGCCACCTTAAGTAAAGATCTACAAATACTCGCCATCTCTTGGTCCTTCTCTCCAACATAACCAAGGGACATTTCCTGCATGAAATAAAGATCTAGAAATATTCACCATCTCCTGGTCCTTCTGTCCAACATAACCAAGGGACATTTCCTGTACGAAGTAAAGATCTAGAAATACTCACCATCTCCTGATTGTTCTGTCCAACATAACGAATGGCATTTCCTGTATGAAGCAAAGATCTACAAATACTCACCATATCTTGGTCCTTCTGTCCAACGTAATCAAGGGACATTTCCTGCATGAAATAAAGATCCAGAAATACTCAACAACGCCTGGTCCTTCTGTCCAACATAACCAAAGAACATTTCCTGCATGAAGTAAAGATCTACAAATATAACCATCTCTTGGTCCTTCTGTCCACATAACCAAGGGACATTTACTGCATGAAGTAAAGATCTACAAATATTCAACATCTCCTGGTCCTTCTGTCCCATAACCAAGGGACATTTCCTGCATGAAGTAAAGATCTACAAATACTCACCATCGCCTCATCCTTCTGTCCAACATAACCAAGGGACATTTCCTGTACTAAGTAAAGAGCTACAAAAACTCGCGATCTACTGATTGTTCAATCCAACATAACCAAGGGACATTTCCTGCATGAAGTAAAGATCTACTAATACTCACCATCGCCTCGTCTCCAACATAACCAAGGGACATTTGATCATGAAGTAAAGATCCAGAAACACTCACCATCACCTGGTCCTTCTGTCCAAAATAACCAAGGGACATTTCCTGCATGAAGTAAAGATCTACAAATACTCAACATTGCCTGGTCCTTCTGTCCAACATAACCAAGGGACGTTTCCTGCATGAAGTAAAGATCTACAAATACTCACCATCGCCTCGTCCTTCTGTCCAACATAACCAAGGGACATTTCCTGCATGAAGTAAAGATCTACAAATACTCACCATCGCCTGGTATTCTCTCCAACATAACCAAGGGACATTTCCTGCATGAAGTAAAGATCTAGAAATATTCACCATCACCTGGGCCTTCTGTCCAACATAACCAACGGCATTTCCTGTATAAAGTAAAGATCTATAAATACTTGCCATCTCCTCGTCCTTCTCTCCAACATAACCAAGGGACATTTCCTGCATGAAGTAAAGATCTAGAAATATTCACCATCTCTTGGTCCTTCTGTCCAACATATCCAAGGGACATTTCCTGCATGAAGTAAAGATCTACAAATACTCGCCATCACCTGGACCTTCTGTCCAACATAACCAAGGGACATTTCCTGTACGAAGTAAAGATCTAGAAATACCACCTCCTCATTGTTCTGTCCAACATAACCAATGGCATTTCCTGTATGAAGTAAAGATCTACAAATACTCGCCATCTCCTGGTCCTTCTGTCCAACATAACCAAGGGACATTTCCTGCATGAAGTAAAGATCTACAAATACCAACTCCTGGCCCTTCTGTCCAACATAACCAAGGGACATTTCCTGCATGAAGTAAAGATCTACAAATACCAACTCCTGGCCCTTCTGTCCAACATAACCAAGGGACAATTCCTGCATGAAGTAAAGATCTACAAATACTCACCATCGCCTGGTATTCTCTCCAACATAAGCAAGGGACATTTCTTTCATGAAGTAAAGATCCAGAAACACTCACCATTCCTTGGTCCTTCTGTCCAACATAACCAAGGGACATTTCCTGCATGAAGTAAAGAAGCGAGAAATACTCACCATCTCTTGGTCCTTCTCTCCAACATAACCAAGGGACATTTGATCATGAAGTAAAGATCCAGAAACACTCACCATCACCTGGTCCTTCTGTCCAAAATAACCAAGGGACATTTCCTGCATGAAGTAAAGATCTACAAATACTCAACATTGCCTGGTCCTTCTGTCCAACATAACCAAGGGACGTTTCCTGCATGAAGTAAAGATCTACAAATACTCACCATTGCTTGGTCCTTCTGTCCAACATAACCAAGGGACATTTCCTGCATGAAGTAAAGATCTAGAAATATTCACCATCACCTGGGCCTTCTGTCCAACATAACCAACGGCATTTCCTGTATAAAGTAAAGATCTATAAATACTTGCCATCTCCTCGTCCTTCTGCCCAACATAACCAAGGGACATTTTCTGCATGAAGTAAAGATCTAGAAATATTCACCATCTCTTGGTCCTTCTGTCCAACATATCCAAGGGACATTTCCTGCATGAAGTAAAGATCTACAAATACTCGCCATCACCTGGACCTTCTGTCCAACATAACCAAGGGACATTTCCTGTACGAAGTAAAGATCTAGAAATACCACCTCCTCATTGTTCTGTCCAACATAACCAATGGCATTTCCTGTATGAAGTAAAGATCTACAAATACTCGCCATCTCCTGGTCCTTCTGTCCAACATAACCAAGGGACATTTCCTGCATGAAGTAAAGATCTACAAATACCAACTCCTGGCCCTTCTGTCCAACATAACCAAGGGACATTTCCTGCATGAAGTAAAGATCTACAAATACCAACTCCTGGCCCTTCTGTCCAACATAACCAAGGGACAATTCCTGCATGAAGTAAAGATCTACAAATACTCACCATCGCCTGGTATTCTCTCCAACATAACCAAGGGACATTTGATCATGAAGTCAAGATCCAGAAACACTCACCATCACCTGGCCCTTCTGTCCAACATAACCAACGGCATTTCCTGTATAAAGTAAAGATCTATAAATACTTGCCATCTCTTGGTCCTTCTGTCCAACATATCCAAAAGACATTTCCTGCATGAAGTAAAGATCTACAAATACTCTCAATCTCCTGGTCCTTCTCTCCAACATAACCAAGGGACATTTCCTGCATGAAGTAAAGATCTACAAATACTCGCCATCTCCTAGTCATTCTGTCCAACATAACCAAGGGACATTTCTTTCATGAAGTAAAGATCCAGAAACACTCACCATTCCTTGGTCCTTCTGTCCAACATAACCAAGGGACATTTCCTGCATGAAGTAAAGAAGCGAGAAATACTCACCATCTCTTGGTCCTTCTCTCCAACATAACCAAGGGACATTTGATCATGAAGTAAAGATCCAGAAACACTCACCATCACCTGGTCCTTCTGTCCAAAATAACCAAGGGACATTTCCTGCATGAAGTAAAGATCTACAAATACTCACCATTGCCTGGTCCTTCTGTCCAACATAACCAAGGGACATTTCCTGCATGAAGTAAAGATCTACAAATACTCCCCATCGCCTGGTATTCTCTCCAACATAACCAAGGGACATTTCTTTCATGAAGTAAAGATCCAGAAACACTCACCATTGCTTGGTCCTTCTGTCCAACATAACCAAGGGACATTTCCTGCATGAAGTAAAGATCTACAAATACCAACTCCTGGCCCTTCTGTCCAACATAACCAAGGGACAATTCCTGCATGAAGTAAAGATCTACAAATACTCACCATCGCCAGGTATTCTCTCCAACATAACCAAGGGACATTTGATCATGAAGTCAAGATCCAGAAACACTCACCATCACCTGGCCCTTCTGTCCAACATAACCAACGGCATTTCCTGTATAAAGTAAAGATCTAGAAATACCACCTCCTCATTGTTCTGTCCAACATAACCAATGGCATTTCCTGTATGAAGTATAGATCTACAAATACTCGCCATCTCCTGGTCCTTCTGTCCAACATAACCAAGGGACATTTCCTGCATGAAGTAAAGATCTACAAATACCAACTCCTGGCCCTTCTGTCCAACATAACCAAGGGACATTTCCTGCATGAAGTAAAGATCTACAAATACCAACTCCTGGCCCTTCTGTCCAACCTAACCAAGGTACAATTCCTGCATGAAGTAAAGATCTACAAATACTCACCATCGCCTGGTATTCTCTCCAACATAACCAAGGGACATTTGATCATGAAGTAAAGATCCAGAAACACTCACCATTCCTTGGTCCTTCTGTCCAACATAACCAAGGGACATTTCCTGCATGAAGTAAAGAAGCGAGAAATACTCACCATCTCTTGGTCCTTCTCTCCAACATAACCAAGGGACATTTGATCTTGAAGTAAAGATCCAGAAACACTCACCATCACCTGGTCCTTCTGTCCAAAATAACCAAGCGACATTTCCTGCATGAAGTAAAGATCTACAAATACTCACCATTGCCTGGTCCTTCTGTCCAACATAACCAAGGGACATTTCCTGTACGAAGTAAAGATCTAGAAATACCACCTCCTCATTGTTCTGTCCAACATAACCAATGGCATTTCCTGTATGAAGTAAAGATCTACAAATACTCGCCATCTCCTGGTCCTTCTGTCCAACATAACCAAGGGACATTTCCTGCATGAAGTAAAGATCTACAAATACCAACTCCTGGCCCTTCTGTCCAACATAACCAAGGGACATTTCCTGCATGAAGTAAAGATCTACAAATACCAACTCCTGGCCCTTCTGTCCAACATAACCAAGGGACAATTCCTGCATGAAGTAAAGATCTACAAATACTCACCATCGCCTGGTATTCTCTCCAACATAAGCAAGGGACATTTCTTTCATGAAGTAAAGATCCAGAAACACTCACCATTCCTTGGTCCTTCTGTCCAACATAACCAAGGGACATTTCCTGCATGAAGTAAAGAAGCGAGAAATACTCACCATCTCTTGGTCCTTCTCTCCAACATAACCAAGGGACATTTGATCATGAAGTAAAGATCCAGAAACACTCACCATCACCTGGTCCTTCTGTCCAAAATAACCAAGGGACATTTCCTGCATGAAGTAAAGATCTACAAATACTCAACATTGCCTGGTCCTTCTGTCCAACATAACCAAGGGACGTTTCCTGCATGAAGTAAAGATCTACAAATACTCACCATTGCTTGGTCCTTCTGTCCAACATAACCAAGGGACATTTCCTGCATGAAGTAAAGATCTAGAAATATTCACCATCACCTGGGCCTTCTGTCCAACATAACCAACGGCATTTCCTGTATAAAGTAAAGATCTATAAATACTTGCCATCTCCTCGTCCTTCTGTCCAACATAACCAAGGGACATTTTCTGCATGAAGTAAAGATCTAGAAATATTCACCATCTCTTGGTCCTTCTGTCCAACATATCCAAGGGACATTTCCTGCATGAAGTAAAGATCTACAAATACTCGCCATCACCTGGACCTTCTGTCCAACATAACCAAGGGACATTTCCTGTACGAAGTAAAGATCTAGAAATACCACCTCCTCATTGTTCTGTCCAACATAACCAATGGCATTTCCTGTATGAAGTAAAGATCTACAAATACTCGCCATCTCCTGGTCCTTCTGTCCAACATAACCAAGGGACATTTCCTGCATGAAGTAAAGATCTACAAATACCAACTCCTGGCCCTTCTGTCCAACATAACCAAGGGACATTTCCTGCATGAAGTAAAGATCTACAAATACCAACTCCTGGCCCTTCTGTCCAACATAACCAAGGGACAATTCCTGCATGAAGTAAAGATCTACAAATACTCACCATCGCCTGGTATTCTCTCCAACATAACCAAGGGACATTTGATCATGAAGTCAAGATCCAGAAACACTCACCATCACCTGGCCCTTCTGTCCAACATAACCAACGGCATTTCCTGTATAAAGTAAAGATCTATAAATACTTGCCATCTCTTGGTCCTTCTGTCCAACATATCCAAAAGACATTTCCTGCATGAAGTAAAGATCTACAAATACTCTCAATCTCCTGGTCCTTCTCTCCAACATAACCAAGGGACATTTCCTGCATGAAGTAAAGATCTACAAATACTCACCATCTCCTAGTCATTCTGTCCAACATAACCAAGGGACATTTCTTTCATGAAGTAAAGATCCAGAAACACTCACCATTCCTTGGTCCTTCTGTCCAACATAACCAAGGGACATTTCCTGCATGAAGTAAAGAAGCGAGAAATACTCACCATCTCTTGGTCCTTCTCTCCAACATAACCAAGGGACATTTGATCATGAAGTAAAGATCCAGAAACACTCACCATCACCTGGTCCTTCTGTCCAAAATAACCAAGGGACATTTCCTGCATGAAGTAAAGATCTACAAATACTCACCATTGCCTGGTCCTTCTGTCCAACATAACCAAGGGACATTTCCTGCATGAAGTAAAGATCTACAAATACTCCCCATCGCCTGGTATTCTCTCCAACATAACCAAGGGACATTTCTTTCATGAAGTAAAGATCCAGAAACACTCACCATTGCTTGGTCCTTCTGTCCAACATAACCAAGGGACATTTCCTGTACGAAGTAAAGATCTAGAAATACCACCTCCTCATTGTTCTGTCCAACATAACCAATGGCATTTCCTGTATGAAGTAAAGATCTACAAATACTCGCCATCTCCTGGTCCTTCTGTCCAACATAACCAAGGGACATTTCCTGCATGAAGTAAAGATCTACAAATACCAACTCCTGGCCCTTCTGTCCAACATAACCAAGGGACATTTCCTGCATGAAGTAAAGATCTACAAATACCAACTCCTGGCCCTTCTGTCCAACATAACCAAGGGACAATTCCTGCATGAAGTAAAGATCTACAAATACTCACCATCACCAGGTATTCTCTCCAACATAACCAAGGGACATTTGATCATGAAGTCAAGATCCAGAAACACTCACCATCACCTGGCCCTTCTGTCCAACATAACCAACGGCATTTCCTGTATAAAGTAAAGATCTATAAATACTTGCCATCTCCTCGTCCTTCTGTCCAACATAACCAAGGGACATTTCCTGCATAAAGTAAAGATCTAGAAATATTCACCATCTCTTGGTCCTTCTGTCCAACATATCCAAGGGACATTTCCTGCATGAAGTAAAGATCTACAAATACCAACTCCTGGCCCTTCTGTCCAACATAACCAAGGGACATTTCCTGCATGAAGTAAAGATCTACAAATACCAACTCCTGGCCCTTCTGTCCAACATAACCAAGGGACAATTCCTGCATGAAGTAAAGATCTACAAATACTCACCATCGCCAGGTATTCTCTCCAACATAACCAAGGGACATTTGATCATGAAGTCAAGATCCAGAAACACTCACCATCACCTGGCCCTTCTGTCCAACATAACCAACGGCATTTCCTGTATAAAGTAAAGTTCTATAAATACTTGCCATCTCCTCGTCCTTCTGTCCAACATAACCAAGGGACATTTCCTGCATGAAGTAAAGATCTACAAATACTCGCCATCACCTGGACCTTCTGTCCAACATAACCAAGGGACATTTCCTGTACGAAGTAAAGATCTAGAAATACCACCTCCTCATTGTTCTGTCCAACATAACCAATGGCATTTCCTGTATGAAGTAAAGATCTACAAATACTCGCCATCTCCTGGTCCTTCTGTCCAACATAACCAAGGGACATTTCCTGCATGAAGTAAAGATCTACAAATACCAACTCCTGGCCCTTCTGTCCAACATAACCAAGGGACATTTCCTGCATGAAGTAAAGATCTACAAATACCAACTCCTGGCCCTTCTGTCCAACATAACCAAGGGACAATTCCTGCATGAAGTAAAGATCTACAAATACTCACCATCGCCAGGTATTCTCTCCAACATAACCAAGGGACATTTGATCATGAAGTCAAGATCCAGAAACACTCACCATCACCTGGCCCTTCTGTCCAACATAACCAACGGCATTTCCTGTATAAAGTAAAGATCTATAAATACTTGCCATCTCTTGGTCCTTCTGTCCAACATATCCAAAAGACATTTCCTGCATGAAGTAAAGATCTACAAATACTCTCAATCTCCTGGTCCTTCTCTCCAACATAACCAAGGGACATTTCCTGCATGAAGTAAAGATCTACAAATACTCGCCATCTCCTAGTCATTCTGTCCAACATAACCAAGGGACATTTCTTTCATGAAGTAAAGATCCAGAAACACTCACCATTCCTTGGTCCTTCTGTCCAACATAACCAAGGGACATTTCCTGCATGAAGTAAAGAAGCGAGAAATACTCACCATCTCTTGGTCCTTCTCTCCAACATAACCAAGGGACATTTGATCATGAAGTAAAGATCCAGAAACACTCACCATCACCTGGTCCTTCTGTCCAAAATAACCAAGGGACATTTCCTGCATGAAGTAAAGATCTACAAATACTCACCATTGCCTGGTCCTTCTGTCCAACATAACCAAGGGACGTTTCCTGCATGAAGTAAAGATCTACAAATACTCACCATCTCTTGGTCCTGCTGTCCAACATAACCAAGGGACATTTCCTGCATGAAGTAAAGATCCAGAAACACTCACCATTGCTTGGTCCTTCTGTCCAACATAACCAAGGGACATTTCCTGCATGAATACTCACTGTCTCTTGGTCCTTCTATCCAATATATCCAACAGACATTTCCTGCATGAAGTAAAGATCTACCAATACTCGCCATCTCCTGGACCTTTTTCCAACATAACCAAGGGACATTTCCTGTATTAAGGAAAGATCTAGAAATACTCACCATCTCCTGATTGTTCTGTCCTACATACCCAATGGCATTTCCTGCATGAAGTTAAAATCCAGAAATACTCACCATCTCCTGGTCCTCCTGTCCAACATAACCAAGGGCCATTTCCTGCATGAAGTAAAGATATATAAATACTCACCATCTCTTGGTCCTTCTCTTCAACATAACCAAGGGACATTTCCTGCATGAAATAAACTTCGAAAAATACTCACCATCGCCTTGTCCTACTGTCCAACAAAACTAAGGGACATTTCCTGCATGAAGTAAGGATCTAGAAATATTCACCATCTCCTGGACCTTCTGTCCAACATAACCAATGGCATTTCCTGTATGAAGTAAAGATCTACAAATACTCCTCATCTCCTGGTCATTCTGTCCAACATAACCAAGGGAAATTTCCTGCATGGTTAAAATCCAGAATTACTGACCATCGCCTGGTCCTTCTGTCCAACGTAACCAAGGGACATTTCCTGCATGAAGTAAAGATCCAGAAATACTCACCATCTCTTGGTCCTTCTGTCCAACATGACCAAGGGACATTTCCTGCATGAAGTAAAGATCTAGAAATACTCACCGTCTCTTGGTCCTTCTATCCAATATATCCAACAGACATTTCCTGCATGAAGTAAAGATCTACCAATACTCGCCATCTCCTGGACCTTTTTCCAACATAACCAAGGGACATTTCCTGTACGAAGGAAAGATCTAGAAATACTCACCATCTCCTGATTGTTCTGTCCTATAAGTTGCTCAATCTACTTGCAACCCATCTTCAGATCATTAATTTTGTAGTTATTTATAACTGCTCTACTCATTGATTTTAAAATATTACTACAGTATGTTGTGTTCCATCACTGGATACACTGTTGGCCTCCTAAGTGAAAGTTTAATTCTTAAAAGGACATTGCAGTTCTCCAGATCTTCATTCACTTTTTTTCCACAACTCTCACATTCATCCAATAGTGGTCTATATCAGGGGTCACCAACCTCTGATCTGTGGACCAGCACTGGTCCACCTCATGCCAGCAACCGGTCCGTGCAAACAAGCAAAGCCCCATCCACGGCACACAGGCAGCACACAAAACCACATACCCTCTGGTCCACAGAAATAACTTTCTCCATGTAACCAGTCCCTGGTACCCAAAAGATTGAGGGCCACTGCAGTGGTGCAATTCAGCCAGTTCTATCCAGTTTGGGCAAACTGGTAGTGGTGGCGGCAGGAGGCTCCATCTACCCTCCCGGACGTCATCACATCCCATTTTTGTTACTCTGTGCATGTGCGGAAGGTCCTGCGCATGCGTAGAGGTGGCATGTGGGCTCACATTTGCGACCCGGTAGCAAAGGTAAGTTGATTTCACCCCTGAGTCACTGGTCTATATTGTTCACCTATTGTTCTATAACAAAGTCTCATATTGAAGAACTTATGTTTAATTTCCCTCTAGGTAATTATTATATATTCATGATTCATGAAACAACTGCCTTTCTCTAAAAGGTCTTCTAGTTCATGTGACTACAAAATTCTATAAAAACAAAAGAAGAGGCTGAATGTGTTTTTTTCTACCTCACACAAGTTCCTCACCTTTATTTTCTGAATTTAGGTACTTTCCATCTACTAAGTTTTCCTACATTTTGAGAATCTTTAAGCGATTAGAGTTCTTCAGATGCAAATAAGGAAATTTATCAAAACCTCCTTTCAAAATTCTACAGACTTAAAACTGTAAAACAAATATCATACAGAATGTTTGTAATTTTTTGCTTTTTACAAGAAGAATTATTTCATTGAGTAGTTGCATCCTTCCCCTGGTTTCCCTTCTTAGGCATTATGGAAAGAGTCCAATAGACCTCTACTAAAGATGTATGCCTTCTGAATGCAGGACTTTTCAATAAACATTTTAGAATTAATAGAGATCAGTAATTAATCCTTCTCAGGGGCTCTGGTAGTAAGCAAAAGTTTTATGTATTATGGTTCATCAATGTGGTTTCTTTGCTTTGGCTTTGGTGTGATGAAAGAAACAATTGCTTACAATCTGCAATTGATAAAGAGTCTCAATCAAATCACACAAAGCCAAAAACAATCTACATTGTATAGATCAAATTTTGAGACAAGGCTTACTGCTTTCTAATGGAAAATGCTAGCAGCCTCCCAGGCCCATAAAATTATTTCCTGGAGAGCACAACTTTGATGGGGAGAGGGCAGATGAACATAGTGAAGGCACCTTCTGAATGCTAACATTCATTTAATAAAACCAAAGTATTAAAAGCTGACAAACTGAAAAGGAAGAGTGATCACTTAAATAGACCAGAAGCCCTTTACAGTGCAACATAATTGAAGCCTGGAGGATTGTTCCCTCTGTGCTTCTTTAAAACAGTATATGTTAGAATAGAATAACAGAGTTGGAAGGCACCTTGGAGATCTTCTAGTACAACCCCCTGCTTAGGAAGGAAACCCTACACCATTTCAGACAAATGGTTATCCAACATCTTTTTAAAAACTTCCAGTGTTGGGACATTCACAACTTCTCTCCTTGATTAGTTTTCACCCACTGCTTCTTGTTCTACCCTCAGGTGCCTTGGAGAATAGTTTGACTCCCTCTTCTTTGTGGCAACCCCTGAGATATTGGAACACTGCTATCATGTCTCTCCTAGTCCTTCTTTTCATTAAACTAGACATACCTAGTTCCAGAAACAGTTCCTCATATGTTTTGGCCTCCAGTCCACTAATCATCTTTGTTGCTCTTTTGACTTGTGACTGTTTTTCTCCTTTATGACCACTGCACCATCTTCATGACCACATGGTCAAAATTTGCTTGGCACCTGGCATGTGTTCATGATAGTTGCAGTATCCAGGATTATGCGATCACCATTTGTCACTTTCCCAGCTGGTTTCCAACAAGCAAAGTGACTGGGAAAAGCCAAACTTGCTTAATGACTGCATGGTTCACTTAACAATTGTAGTGACTCACTTAACAACTGTGGAAAGAAAGGTCATGAAATGAGGAACCGTCTTGCTTCGCAATGGAAATTTTAGGGTCAATTGTGGTTGTAAATCGAGGTCTAGCTGTACAGTATATGGAAATAATCCCAGTCCCTTAAAATTGAAGTGTGCTTGCCTTGCATTCTAAACAACAAAGTATCCAACCATTTTTTTCTTAAATATTTTAAGCAAATGTTGTACAAAATAGCAATAGCAATAGCAGTTAGACTTATATACCGCTTCATAGGGCTTTCAGCCCTCTCTAAGCGGTTTACAGAGTCAGCATATCGCCCCCACAGTCTGGGTCCTCATTTTACCTACCTCGGAAGGATGGAAGGCTGAGTCAACCCTGAGCCAGTGAGATTTGAACCGCCGAACTGCAGATAACAGTCAGCTGAAGTGGCTGCAGTACAGCACTTTAACCACTGCGCCACCTTGGCTCTCCCAATGCAATAAGCTTAACATTGTATCCTGAAGTGTTGGAATATAAAAACTGTCTCGTTCACATAGTATGTGAAAATAGCAATGAATTTAAATGTATGAATTTAAAACTAAGTTTGGAGCTATTGTTTATTAGCCAATGTTGCACTCTATTTTATACAAAATGCTTCCGTATCAGAAAACACCCATGTTCTTCTATTCCAGACACCTGTAATGACCCCAAAGGACAGCTATTTGTCTATGACCTTCTATAAAAAATTCATGGCTTTATACAGAGATACAATAATATCACCACCCAACTCTGCTCACTGGGTAGTTTCAGATAACTGCTATTTGAGGAGAACTTTTAGAAGTTACTTGCAATCTTGTGGCGCGTTTGCTATTTAATCTGCTAGTTTTGCAAAAGGAGAAACTACACAGCCGTAAAAATAATTCCTGTTGCTCAATGCAGCTGTGCTGAGCTGCTTTCCTGGCACGATTTGGAAGATATTTGGTCACAGTAGATCAAATATGAATAAGATAGCCAGTTTGCCTAGTAGTGGTTCAGGCACCAGACAAGAAATCAGGAGTTTCTAGTCCCATTTTAGGCATGAAAACCTGCTTGGATGAAATGGGGCCAGTCACTCTTTTTTCCCCTTCTTTCCTTCCCTCTTTCTTTTCTTTCCTTTCCTTCCTTCTTTCCTTCCTTCCCTAACTTTCTCCCCCCCCCCTCCTTTTCTCTGTTGTGGGGAGTCAGAAGGAGCATTAGATCTGCTCACCGCCTTAAAAGTGGGATTTTTTTAAAATGGCTTTTTTAAAAAGTGATTTCAGGCGGGATGCCTTCAGTACTCGCCCTCTGGAGAGCAGATTTCGCCTACAGCCTTGGGGGAAGGGGGAGTTTGCAACCCTGTCCTGCTTGGCGCCCTTCGTTGCTTGAAATGGGGTGCTCCATTTGGGGGGGGATGCAGGAAGTCCAAATAAGAGGCGGGCTCAGACTCCACTGGGATGGAGCAAGCAGAAGGAAAGGCAAGAGCAGGGAGGAGGATAGGTCCTATGGGAGATGGCGACCCCCCCGCCGGCCCTTACCTGGAAGGTGAGTCAGAAGCAGCCCCAGCTGGACCAGCAGCCACCACTTGGCGGATGCCTCCATTCCATCCCTGACAAAAAGGGGGGGAGAGAAACCCGGGTGGGGGATTCCACGCAGAGGGCGTGCGCTCTGGTGCTGTGCGATGACACACTTGTCTGACCGAAGGAGACGGGCGAGGGGCGTGGGAGGTGGGGCGGTCTTTCTCCCAAGTGCCGGAAAACGTGCTTCTTTGGTCACCCCGCAGCAAGACTCAGGGGCAAGGCAGAATAAGCTTGCAGGGCGAAGGAGCTCTGCCTTTGCCTCGGGAGAGAGTCAGAGGGGCGTCTGGAGAGTCGGGACTTTTTAAAAATGCCACGGGAGGTGGGACAAATTGTTTGAAAGTGGATGTCAGCCTCTGCTTTGCTGTTGCTTCGGCTGCCATGAAACGGGGAGGGAGGGCATGGTATTTGGGAGGGGTTACTATTTGTGATGGAGGAAGGTTTGAAAATGTTTGGTATGAAAATGCAGCAGACGTTGAGCTCGATTTGATTAGACTTCAATGTGCGAGAGAGGAGAAAGCAGGGAGTTCACCCCCCCCCCCCGCAGCTCAAAAGGCCCCATTCCGCATCAGGGGTGAAGGAAAGGGAAGCTCCACCGGCAAGGTCAAGCCGCTCACATGCTTCCGTTGCGGGAGGGGGGGCCACCGCGCCACAGATTGCCGCGTTAAACTTCCTGCAACCGCCCCGCCCCCTGCCAAGAGGGAAGGGAAGACGAGCAAGGCCCCAGGGAAGAAGAAAGAGGCTGCTTTCGCTGCTGAAAACACCCCCCAGCGCTTCAGGCAGGAGGTGGAGGAAGAAGCAGACGTCACCCCCAGCTCCTCTGATGACTCCAATGACGACGCCTCGCCTCGTTGGGTGAGTTCAAATAAAGGCCCCATATTGATCCCAATAGAATTAAGGGTACCACCCGATGGGGAGACAGAACAGCTTCCTGCCCTCCTTGATTCGGGCTGTTCGAGATGTATGACTAATCCTGCAATGGTTGAAAAACTGGGCCTGAAATTAAGAACTTTGAAAACCCCTATTGTGTTTTGCCAAATCGATGGATCCATTGCAGGGGGTGGCCCAGCCCATTTCTACACTGAACCTCTAGAGATGAAAATGGGCACCCACGTAGAATTGATCTCTTTTATTATGGCTCCTGGAATGGACAGACCCCTTATTTTGGGACTCCCCTGGCTTCGTAAATGGAACCCTCGCATTAATTGGAGGGAGGGGTGGCTGCGCATTCGCACCAGCACAGCTCCAAACGGGGAGGGCGATACCTCAGAGCCTGCTGGCTCCAGCCCCGCATTGGCCGCCAGGGGCCAGGAGAGAATTGAGGGGGAAGAAAAGATTCCAAAAGAATATTGGGACCTGAAAGGAGTTTTTAGTGGTGCCTGGTGCGCCAGTTGCGGCCCTACCTGAACCGGGAGGCCCTCACAACAGTCACTCGAGCCCTTGTGATCTCTAGGCTGGAATACTGCAATGTGCTCTACATGGGGCTGCCCTTGAAGAGCATCCGGCGACTTCAGCTAGTCCAGAACGCGGCCGCGCGAGTGATCATGGGCGCACCACGGTTCGCCCACATAACACCGATCCTCCGTGAGCTGCGCTGGCTACCTGTTGATCGTCGGGTGCACTTCAAGGTCCTACTTACCACCTATAAAGCGCTCCATGGTAGTGGATCTGGCTATCTGAGAGACCGCCTTCTGCCAATTACCTCCCTGCGTCCCATCAGATTGCACAGGGTAGGCCTCCTCCGAATTCCATCCGCCAGTCAGTGCCGACTGGCGACTACGCGGAGGAGAGCCTTCTCAGTTGCAGCTCCGACGCTATGAAACAACCTCCCCGTGGAGATCCGTACCCTCACCACAGTCCAGGCCTTCCGCACAGCCCTCAAGATCTGGCTATCCCGTCAGGCCTGGGGATAGGATTTACTCTCACCCCGCCCGAATGTTGAGTGAATGTTGTGTTTTATGGTTAATTTTTTTTTTACTCACGTTTTTCTTTTATGTCTTGTCTTGCACTCCCTTCCCCCATTGTTGTAAGCCGCCCTGAGTCCCCTCAGGGAAAAGGGCGGCCTATAAATGTTCAATAAATCTACAAATCTACAAATCTAGTGAAAAATCTTCAGATAAGCTTCCACCCCACAGACCTACTGATTGCTCCATCGATATTTTGCCAGGGGTAAAGCTTCCAAAGCCCCAAATATATTCAATGTCTCCTAGGGAAATGGAGGAAATGAGAAAATTCATTGATAAAAACTTGGAAAGGGGTTTCATTGAGCCAGCACGACCCAAGGTAGCTGCACCCGTGTTGTTCAGAGAGAAGAAAGATGGCTCCCTGAGATTATGTGTTATGTATCTCAGCTCAAAACCTATACCCGTTACCACTGATGAAGGACATGCTGGCCCAATTGGGAAAGGGCCGCATTTTCACTAAATTGGACCTCAGAGAAGCATACTATAGGGTCCGCATAAAGGAGGGGGATGAGTGGAAGATGGCTTTCAACTGCCCCCTCGGTTGTTTCCAGTTCCGGGTGATGCCTTTTGGCCTGCAGGGGGTGCCTGCAGTCTTCATGCAATTAATTAATGAAATTTTGCATGACACCTTTACAAGGGCGTTATCGTATATTTAGACGATATCCTTATTTACACTCAAACTTATGACAAACACGTCACATTAGTCCACACTGTCCTGAAGAAGCTCCGGGCCGCTGAACTTTACACCAAGTTGTCAAAGTGTGAATTTCACCAGGAGAAGATTGACTACCTTGGGTATCGCATCTCCCCTGCTGGTATTGAAATGGACCCCGCTAAAGTAAAGGCGGTCACTGAGTGGGAGGTGCCCCGGACACGTAAACAATTGCAGAAATTTTTGGGTTTTGCTAATTTCTATCGTCAGTTCATTCCTTCTTTTGCCAAAATTGCACTTCCTATCACTAATTTATTGAAGTCCAAAGGTGGCCCTAAACCTAAGCCTAGCAAGCCGCTGGATTGGACCATGGAGTGTCAGGCTGCTTTTGAGAAGCTGAAACGACTCTTTGCGGCAGAACCGGTTCTGAAGCATCCAGACATGGACAAGCCTTTTGTCGTTCAAGCTGATGCCAGCGGCGTGGCGGTTGGGGCCATTTTGCTTCAGACTAACGACCAAGGTAATTTACAACCGTGCGCATGCACCTCCCGGAAGCTCACGGACACAGAAAGGCGTTGGGCAATCTGGGAGAAGGAAGCATTTGCTGTACGATGGGCTTTAGCCACGTGGCGCCATTTTCTGGAGGGTGCTAAACACCCATTTGAGGTATGGACTGACCATAAGAACTTAGAAGCTTTGAGGACTCCCAGGCGACTCTCCCCTAAGCAGATGCGTTGGGCTCAGCATTTCAATCGTTTTAATTTCACATTCAAATACATCCCGGGAGGGAAGAATTTCATGGCTGATGCTTTGTCCAGACTCCCTCAGTACAACTGCTCTAAGCTAAGTATTGTTCAACCCGTGGTTCCCGCATCCAGCCTTGCTGCTCCGGTGGTCATTCGGCAGCAGGCGCGCTCGAAAGTAGACGTGCCTCAAGATTTCCTCTCTGACCTCAAACAGGCCCTTCCCCAGGATGACTGGTTCCAGCAGCATCGAGGTGAATGCACAATGAGGGATGATTTACCGTGGATTGGGGCGAAACTTTACGTCCCTGCCTCTCTTCGAATCATTGTTCTCCAACGGGCTCACGATTCCAAGATGGCAGGTCACTTTGGATTTGTGAAGACGCTGCATTTGGTGAAGAGGCAGTTTTGGTGGCCCTCTTTGAAAAAAGACATTGAACTTTATGTTGCCAGTTGTCCAGTCTGTGCAGCCGCTAAACGACCACCAGGGAAGCCACAAGGTCTACTCCAATCTGTAGCCCACCCTGTCGCCCCTTGGAAGGAAATTTCTATGGACTTTATTGTCGAACTTCCCGAGAGCCAGGGGCACACCGTCATATGGGTGGTTACTGACTTATTTTCCAAACAAGTTCATTTTATTCCGTGCAACAAGATTCCTTCTGCGAAGGCACTTGCTAAGCTCTTCATTTCTCACATTTACCGTTTGCATGGGGTGCCTGATCGCATCGTTTCCGATAGAGGGGTCCAATTCACTTCTGCTTTCTGGAAGGAGTTTCTTAAGCGCATTGGCTCAGCCCAGGGCCTAAGCTCTGCCCACCACCTCAGACTAATGGGGCTTGCGAGAGGACTAATTCTGTGCTGGAACAATATTTACGTTGTTTCATCAATTATCAGCAAGATGATTGGGTGGACTTGTTGCCACACGTTGAAGTGGCTTATAATAATTCTGTCCATAGCAGCACTGGATTCACTCCTTTTCGTGTTGTGTCTGGTCAGGACTTTGTTCCTATTCCTGAGGTTCCCCTTGAGCAACCACAAGTTTCTTCCGTCTCTGAGTGGAATGAGCGATTGAGCCATATTTGGCCTTTGGCACTTAGTACTTTGGATGCTGCGCATCGCGCCCATAAGAAACAGGCTGATAAGAAGCGTGCACAACCTTATCAGTACAAGGTGGGTGACCAGGTTTATTTATCCACGAAGTTCCTACAAACTACACAAAAGTCTAAGAAGTTGGGGTCTAAGTACGTGGGCCCATTTCCCATCATCAAAGTCATCAATCCTGTTTCAGTTCGTTTGCAGCTACCCAAGCATCTCAGCCGTGTTTATCCAGTTTTCCACGTTAACCTCATTAAACCACTTCGTTTCTCATCTTTACATCCGCTGGTGGACCCACCGCCTGCTCCCCTGTTAATTGATGGTGAACAACATTTTGAGGTTCGAGAAATATTAGACTCTCGACGGCAGCGGAATCGGATTCAGTACCTGGTGGCTTGGAAACATTTTCCTCCATCTCATACCGAGTGGGTGGACAAGTCCCATGTCCATGCTCCCCGACTGCTTCGACAGTTTTATTCTGCTTATCCTGACAAGCCTTGACTTTCTCTCCCCCACTTTTTCTGTTCTGTTTTTGTTGTTTGTCTGTTTGTTTGTGTTTTGTCGTTTTGCAGGCCTGAACGCCTTTTTTCCGGAGGACGGCCGGATGTCAGCCTCTGCTTTGCTGTTGCTTCAGCTGCCATGAAAAGGGGAGGGAGGGCATGGTATTTGGGAGGGGTTACTAATTGTGCTGGAGGAAGGTTCTGGATTCCCGCCAGGACTAACGGCACCGACATTCCATCTTCGTGATGCCTTTTGAAGTTATCTCACACCTGACACTTGGGAGAATTATGATTGGACTGTAATTGTGATGCCAAGGGGTGGGGTATGGGTTATTCTATATATCAATCGCTTTCGCGCCTAAATAATCAGTCTTCGCTTCGCTATGCCTTTAATCATTTATAATTAGTAAAAGTACACTTGATTTCTACCCATGGAGTCTCGTGGTCTTCTTTCCTAATTATCTAATGGAGAGGTTCTGACAGTGGGACTGTCCCACTGAAAGCGGGATGTCTGGTCACCTTAAAATAACTGTAAGATTGGTTAAAGAAATGGAGAAGGAAGACTAAGCAAGCCCTAAGGCTTTAAAGCAGAGGTGGGGAAAGATGGCCACTGACTTATGACTTATGGACTTCAATTCCCAGAACTCCCATGGCTGGCTCAGGAATTCTGGGATTTGAAGTCCACAGGTCAAAATAAAAGGGCCATCACTCCCCACCCCTGTTTTAAAGGAAAGAAAAGGAGAACTTGGGGAAGAGGCCTGGGGAGAAAAAAGGAAGAAAGGCAGGATCTTGCAGCAAGAAGGCCAAATAAAAATGGATCTTAGTAACCATTTTCTAGAAGAAGAAGAAGAAGAAGAAGAAGAAGAAGAAGAAGAAGAAGAAGAAGAAGAAGAAGAAGAAGAAGAGGAGGAGGAGGAGGAGGAGGAGGAGGAGGAGGAGGAGGAGGAGGAAGGAGGAGGAAGAGGAGGGGGAGGGGGAGGAGGAGGAGGAGGAGGAAGAAATTTGAATATTTCTATCAAATACTCATATTAATTCATTATCTGTCATCAAGTATTTAGAAAAATCAAACTTCCAGAAGCCAGAGGGTTAGGGTATCCTTATCCTCAGGAATAACAGAATTGGCTAAAATGTCAGCATAAATGAAACCTGTTTCAGGCTCTAGAAACAGTGGGGGGGATAAGGCAGCCAGTGTTAAAAGAGGCCTCTGTAAACACAAGAAAGAGTTACTGTAGCTGGTTTAATTTTCTTCAGGAGGCCCTGTTGACAAGGGACTACTTTGATTTACTTCAGGCAGGAGACCTTATTATCCCAATACTTTGTTCCAGCATGGTGAGCAGGACTGCAGCTTTGGGATGTGTCAGAAAGCTGTAAATTACCAAATGGCAGAGATCTAACGATAGGATTGTAAAATATCTTTCTGAAAGGTGGTTTGAACTTTGGATGGCTCACAGAGGCTGACTTGATGTGTTATTAGGAGTCCAGAGCTGAAGTGTTGAAATATCCCAAATGTGAGTAGAGTAGAAAGTTAATTCAACTTTCAAAATTCAGTGGCGCATCACTTTTTGAAATAAGGGCATCTGTTGATTACTATTTATAATTCTAAATTTCTATTTGAGAATGATTTATTTAAAGAGATTTCTTCTACAATTTCTAGAAAAATGTGCTAAATAGGCAAAATTAGGCAATTATTGTTTAATGATATTTAGCTTGTGTCAATTGGAGAACAGTTCATCAGGAATTCTCAGCGAAAATAAGAGCATTTTGTTTTGCTTCTTCAAATACTTTAAGGTGTTTATTTCTTTGATTATAACAGGATAACATAATAACAGAGTTGGAAGAGATCTTGGAGGTCTTCTAGTTCAACCACCTGCTTAAGCAGGAGATACTATACCATTTCAGACAAATGGTTCTCCAATTTCTTCTTTAAAACCTCCAGTGTTGGAGCACCCACAACTTCTGGAGGCAAGTTGTTTCACTGGTTAATTGTTTTAACTATCAGGAAATTTCTCCTTAGTTCTAGGTTGCTTCTCTCCTTGATTAGCTTCCACCCATTGATTCTTGTCCTGCCTTCAGGTGCTTTGGAGAATAGGTTAACCCCCTCCCTTAGATATTGGAACACTGCTATCATGTCACCCCAGTTCTTCTTTTCATTAAGCTAAATATACCCAATCCCTGCCCCCCTCCCACAATTATAGCTGAGGAAAATGAAGCACTCTCTAGTGACATGACTAGACTATGTGTAGTGACATAGTGATAAAAATTGGAGAGGGTTGACATGATAAACCAAAGCAATTAAAATCCAGACTCAATTGCTTACCACACTAAATAAATAAATATGGTCTTCTGTGACCAGTAATCTACAAACATTTGGAACACACAAAGAATGGTTTCTGTCCAAGAACAGACTTAGGGATCTTAGCTATGTGACAGCGTCCTACCATTGAGATGTTCCAACTAATGCGTAGGTCTGCTCTAGTGTTTTCCTTTGTATCTTTTATGTTGCCACTATTTTTATTCTTGATGGTAACTACATAAATAAGCTTACCTCAGGCTACTCTGATTCTTGTATTGTTTGGTATACATTTCTCCCTTCACCGGTACCTCAAGATAGCTAATAAATCAAAACTGTACAAAGACACTGCTGTTCACAAAGCCAAACAGAGCAGGTCTGTTAAAACAAGGTGCAAAATCCACTAGGGGCTGCTAATTTATGTAGTCCTTTCCTGAATAAACATTGGTGCCACCAGAGTACATTTTGGATGGTGATATAAATGCAGTGGTTGATCGCATCTCGAAGTAGGTGAAAAAAATGAGGCAGATTTGAGGCCAGGATGATCACGCTCTAGTTCGTAACTTTGAAGGAGATACTCATGGTATGATCCAAGAGATAAAAAGTTTTAACCTGAACAAGAAGACAAACCACATATAAGCCAATTGAATTTTTAAAACACTGTATCGAATTTTACCCCATAAATTTTAAAGCATATATCTATCTCAGCAATGAAAGTTGCCACAATATACATTGATCCATTGGGTTTTTTTTAAGGGCTGCTGTATTATGACTGAGTCACACAGTCCATTTGCACTCATCTAGGAATTTGCACCAGTTGTCACACCCTTGTGTTCTTGGGATAGACATGTCTCTTTGACACCACAACTAATTAAATACCAATAATGTAATTTTTACAACTGTGATGGAGAAGAAATAATCCTGTGGTTCCTCCTTGAAAGAACATTTGCATAATCCTCCTCCATCAACTATTCTGATGACACCAAATAATTTATATTAAAAAGCATCCGTTCTAGCATAGCTATTCAGAGCTTGATCTCTTCCATTTTCCAAGAAGATTCAGATTTTTGTATCCCTTTTCTTTAACCAATTACATATCCACAAGAGGCAAACTTTCTCAACCCAATAACTTTTTAGTTTGCCTAGAGGGTTTTTTATGGGGGGGGGGGGGGGGGGAAATGGACCAACACAGGAATTTCTTCAAAGATGATAAAATAGTTTTAGGATTTCAGTTCTTTATTAACAAGCAGTATGAGAAATGAATGAAGGCAAATATGTCTCTGGATAATGTTACAGAACTAGAAATCATTGCTTTTCTCTTTCAACTCCATAATGAGCTGCACAGCATCCAGCCATAGTTGAAAGATGGAAGACAATGTATGGAGGAATTAAAGTGTCCCTTCCAAAAAGCATCCACAATGATTATTATCGCACCAACATTGGCAGCCAACAATTGTGCAAAATAAGTTTACTTTCTTTAATGCACTTGTATCCACTTGCTTTTCATTATGAAGCTGAACATGGCATAGATCAGGGGTGTCAAACTGGTAGCCCATAGGGTGGATGCATCATGTTGCAGGCCATGCCCACCCCAGCTGCACAAAGGCAAAAAACACTGCAATACATCATGTGACATCATGTGACGCAATCAAGTTTGACACCATGGCATAGATTCTCAAATAGTCACCAATGCAGTGATACCATACAGCCTCAGTTATTTTAAATAACTAATGTGCAAGCCTTCAAGCAAACACAGTCTACAAGTCTTGAGTCCTGTGGTTTGGCATTCTCTTGACAAGTCAAGTGTTTTTGCAGTTCCCAGCAGACAACTGAGACAGGAATTTAGCCTCCAGGTGGTAGGTTAATTGTTTGTGGGATGCACTATGGTGGGACATAAAATTTTGGCTTACAGCAACTTCAATCAGGTTAAAATCACTAAGAAAAAAGCAGGCTTTTCTGGAACAAAAAACGAAGGGTCGACCAACTGAAGGATGAAAAATGATGGCATGAAAGTTAAGAATTGATAGCTGTAAGGCATTTGAGAGCCCCTGGATTACTCAGGCTTGTTCTTTGCCGAGTTTTAAAGTACCACTACCATCATTCTTTTCTCTCACTCACGGGTATTTCTCCACTTATTTTTGAGGCCCAGGAGTGTGTCAACAACTCAAGAGTAACTTATTGCTACTGTAGTCTCCTGCAAATCCTCCAAGGTATTTATCAGGGAGTGGAGGGGAGGTAACTGAGTGAAAACAGGGAAATCCTCATTTATGAGTTTAATCTACCCTACTGTGTTTTCCATGCTCACAAAGGGATTTGGAGCAGATGCAAGTCATTCTATCAATTTTTCCACTGCTACAGTGGTAGTATATATCAGCTTGCCATACCCTGATTTATCTATCTATCTATCTATCTATCTATCTATCTATCTATCTATCTATCTATCTATCTATCTATCTATCTATCTATCTATCTATCTACCTTTCTTTCTTTCTTTCTTTCTTTCTTTCTTTCTTTCTTTCTTTCTTTCTTTCTTTCTTTCTTTCTTCTCTCTCTCTCTCTCTCTTGACCAGGATCACATTTTCCTTAGTTCCATCCACAAGATAGGCCATATGGAAAAATGTCATTGATTCAGCATCTCTGTGAACTTACACCTACACACAGCAACTTCTTCTTTTCTGCTATGTCTTCATGATGTTGTCCTTACAGCATCCCCATTTCAGATCTGAGACAGTGTTAAATCATCCTTAGCTGTTTTAATGAAATGTTTTCCCATTTAAGCAAGCAGGAAGCTATGTGGACAATTTGACAGGTTTCAGCAGCCGTTATCTGGAGACCCAATTGAATGGGATCAGTCTGCACATTGCCTGCACCCGCCTCCAACAACATACATACTCTCCTGTGGAACCTGGGACTCCCTTCTATTGCTTCTTAAGGCCCCATGTCTCTTGGCTTACCACAACACCCAGGACTGCCTGGATTGCCAAGGTTGTGGTGCAGCCATGGGACATTAAACTATAAGAGCGCATCACTTATTGACAGCAATATCAGTCCAATTGCACTTGTAACTCAAGGACTACCTGTATGTCTTATCTCGTCACTAAATCACTAACATTTATCTAGTATTTCAAGTCACTTAGATTAAAGCAATTTAGAAGTCACAATAATTTGTTAAAAACAAATAAATACACCACCCAAAACAGAAACACAGTAAAATAGCTAATACAGCATAATTATAATTATACAGAACTGAGCTTTTCTTAGAGTAGCCTCTATCTATTCTGTTCAGCTTTCCATTTGCATCATGACAATTAGAAAAAAAATACTTCTCTAGGGCATGTGATAACTATGAAGTGTTTATAAAAGATTGTGCTTTCCCACTCACTTATGCTAAAAACCATTCTGCTCTGTGAAAATGGCTAAAAGCACTTTGAATCAATTAACAAATATATAGCCATCCTTTGGTTTTTCAACTGTTCAAAATAGTGCTGGGTATTTTTTATCGGCATACTTCTAGACAATGATTTGTAACAAATGTTGGGCATAGAAATTCACCTGACAAAGGCTGAACAAAATCTACTTTTAGAGCTAAAGTTGTAACCTCAGGCTACAGTTAAACTTACAGTAACAGTTCATAAGAAAATGCAATGTGATGTGACCATAAGTGGATTGTGCATTGAATTTCTTATACAAAGAACTGTCTGAGCAACACATTTATATTGCCTACAACAGTTAAGTTCCCCGGTTATGCACAGTATATATGTGACTGTACGAAATGAAAATGGAAAAATAAAAACACATTTACAAAAAAAAAAAAAAAACAGTTAAGTTCCCATGATTTTCCCCTAAACCAAACATAGCTTTCCAGATGTTGCTGAACAATAATGTCTATCGTCTCTCAATATTTGCTAATTCATTCTACTTTTTATGAAGATTTTTTTTCTCCCTTGGCAAGAATAAAAACAAAACAAAACAAACAAACACCAGTGAATCCAAACATTAAATGTTATAAATCTCTAGTTGGAGGAAAATTCTGCAAGCGTATCATTTGTCATTCAAATGGCATCTAAATGGTGTTTTGTATTTAAAAAATTGCAATAAAAACAAAAGTGCATGGTATTGAGCAATTAATGAGTATTATCTCTCTATGATCTTCTGCCAGCAGACATGATTATGAAGCAAGTGTTCTCTTTTCTGCTTACACCCTGCTAGCAATGTCGCTTTACTCAAGCTTTATAATGTGGACAAATTGTTTCAACTGGAATTGTTTCTCTGCCTTGCTTTTTTCATATCTCCTTATTTTACAATGTAGACGTCAGTACTCAGTACGGCAGTTTGATGTATAATTGTAGAAACCATAAGATTAAGATTATGTTAATAATAATCCAGCATTCTATGTTATATCTTTTGGCTCAATATTAGCATTTGAAAGTATTTGCAGTTAGTAAAAACGTTGGCACCAGATACCATGAGCCAAGGTGGCGCAGTGGTTAAATGCAGCACTGCAGGCTACTGCTAGATCAGCAGGTCAGCGGTTCAAATCTCACCGGCTCAGGGTTGACTCAGCCTTCCATCCTTCCGAGGTGGGTAAAATGAGGACCCAGATTGTTGGGGGCAATATGCTGACTCTCTGTAAACCGCTTAGAGAGGCCTGAAAGGCCTATGAAGCGGTATATAAGTCTACTGCTATTGCTATATACCATGGGAAGTACAGCATTGCTGTTGAAAATGGAAAATCTTAATCATAGCTCTTCCCATACAATCTAATGAGATGAAAGCCATCACATGGTGAATGGCTCCATTGCATACTTTTCACATTGAGAAATGCAATCACATAGATGAAAATAATATAATTGTCAGGCCTACAGCCATATTTTCTTGTGGATTTTAGGCCTCCCACGCTTTCTATTATTCTACTATGCATTTTCTATTGTGGGAAAATAGGAGGGGGGATTGTACAGAGTTAGATGGTATGTAGCCATAACAAAATTCTTTCTAGAAAGCCAAGGTCATCCTTTGTTTCTGAACCTCTGCACCTGACCAGAACTGGATGGTGGAAGCTGCCAGCATGGCAGTGGAAGATTGGACTATGTGATGGACCTGTGGGTGTGGGGGCAAGATCTTGAATTTTCAACTGGGTGGGAAAACCAGGAAGCCTTCACATTCAAGTTTTCCCAGATGTGCCAACATAACTCTCTTAATAAATTGGAACTTTTAGCAATACTTTGCCTTGGACTCTGATTTACTTTTGGATGCTATTTGGAACCCTGACAATAATATTGAAAATTACTCAATATAAGGGGTGCAATATTTGACAATGATTTAATGTTAGCAAAACCTTCTAATTTTCACCTCAAAAACAACAAGCCTTTCACTGGATTAGACTTCCATAATTGTGTTGGCATTGAAACTTCCAAACTTCCAACCAGCGCATTGGGAGCTTGTCCAGTTGGGAAGACTGGACAAGACACAATCAAGATTAGATCCATACATATCTCTCAGCTGTAACAATCCAATTCAATTACAAATAACTGAAGTCAATGATGTAAAATATGTACAACTAATACTATATAAATAGTATTAATCAAAGTATATTTTTTATATGATGCTTTATTGAAAATCTTATTTTTTTAATGAGCTAGCTTGGTCTAGTGGTAAGGCTACAAGCCAGGAGACTATGAGTTTTAGTCTCCCACCTTAGGCATGAAAGCTGACTGGGTGATTTGGGGACAATAAATTCCAGTCCATCTCATAGGGTTGATGTGGGGAAAATAGGAGGAGGAAGGAGTATTGTATATGTTCTTCACCTTGAGTTATTTATAAAAATAATAAAGGCAGGAAATGGTTGGTTGGCTGGCTGGAGAGATGGATGGATGGATGGAGAGATGGATGGAGAGATGGATGGATGGATGGATAAATAGATAGATGATAGATAGATAGATAGATAGATAGATAGATAGATAGATAGATAGATAGATAGATTTCCTTGGTAAGGATCGTAATTTTGAATTTAAATTGGCATATACTAATGTTAAAATGTGCAATTATTCAGATAGATAGATAGATAGATAGATAGATAGATAGATAGATAGATAGATAGATAGATAGTGCGGCCTGGAGCCCCCTCCACTGAGTGCAGTAGCAGAAGTGGATGGGGGCCCAGACCTGCCTCTCAACCCAGAGTGCCTGGATTGAATGGCCTGCCGAGTAGAACATGGGCCGTGGGAGATGGAGGGGGATTTACGGGCATGGGGGCAGGGCGGAGCATTGGGGTTATGACTGGGAGGGGCAGGTACGACAGGAGCTTCAGGGCTAGCCATTACCAGGGAAGGAGGGTTCGCTATGTCACAGCGATCCCTCATTCTGGCCCTGATAGCTCAACTCAGGAACGAGGTGACATGGGAAATCAGGGCCCTGGTCTCAGGCTGCTGCTGCTGAATGCCAGGTCTGTGGTCCATAAAGCTCCCCTCGTACGGGACTTACTATTAGATGAGGGGGCAGACCTGGCATGTATTACTGAAACCTGGCTGGGCCATGAGGGAGGAGTCCCCCTCTCAGAAATGTGCCCAGAAGGGTTTCGTGGCACCAGCCACGACACCAGGGAAGGGGTGGAGGAGTCGCTGTTATAATCCGGGAGTCATTGATGCCTCGCAGGCTCCCTGCTCCAGAGATTGTCGGATGTGAGTCCCTCCTTGTGAGGTTGGGCCTTGGGGGTCAAGTGGGCTTATTGTTGATGTACCTACCTCCCAGCTGCGTCACAACAGCCCTGCCTGCGCTCCTAGAGTCAGTAGCCGGACTGGCGGTTGAATTTCCCAGACATATAGTACTGGGGGATTTCAACCTGCCATCTCTTGGCGAACACTCTGATGGGGCCCAGGAGTTCATGGCTTCCATGGCAACCATGGACTTGACCCAAGTAATTCAGGGTCCGACTCATGTGGTGGGGCACACACTCAACCTTGTGTTTCTCTCGGAGCAGTGGAGACGTGATCTGGAATTAAAGGGGATTGAGATGTCGCCCATGTCATGGAGAGATCACTTCCTGTGAGATGCCTAGAGCGACGGTGGAGGGCTAGTAACTCCGAATCCGACCGAACACTGCTAAGAACCTTTATTAGGTCTTATCTAGTGGCGATACGGGCGGCAAAATGTGCGCATTTTTCCGCCCTTATTGCGTCCGCAGAATCTCGCCCGGCCACTCTGTTTAGGATAACCCACTCCCCTCCTGAAAGGGAGAGATGCAGGTGAACCCTTACAGGGAAGAGCGGATAAATTTTATCTGTCGGATAAAATCGCTCAGATTCAGACGGACCTTGACTCCACTTGGACAGTGCCAGCAGAGATGCCAAGGGAGAGTCTTGAGCAAACTTTGTGGAGTGAGTTCCAGCTTGCCACTCCTGAGGAAGTGAACAAGGCCATTGGATCGATGAGTACCGCTACCTGCCTACTGGACCCTTGTCCCTCCTGGTTGGTCTCGACCAGCAGAGAGGTGACTAGGGGCTGGATCCAGAGGATTATAAACACCTCGCTTCAAGAGGGTTCCTTCCCGCAGCCTCTGAAGGAGGCGGTGGTGAGACCCCTCCTCAAGAAGCCTGCTCTAGATCCAGCCGTCCTTAAAAACTACCGTCCAGTCTCCAACCTCCCATTTTTAGGGAAGGTTGTTGAAAAGGTGGTGGCTTCTCAACTCCAGCGGACCTTGGATGAAGCGGATTATCTAGATCCCTTTCAGTCTGGTTTCAGGCCTGGTTACTGCACTGAAACTGCTTTGGTCGCACTGACCGATGATCTCTGGCGAGCCAGGGATAGAGGGCATTCCTCTATCCTGGTGCTTCTTGACCTCTCAGTGGCCTTCGATATCATCAACCATGGTATCCTTCTGCGACGGCTAGAAGAGGTGGGAGTGGGAGGCACCGTTTTGCGGTGGTTCTCCTCCTACCTCTCTGGCAGGTCGCAGTCGGTGTTGGTCGGAGGACAGAGGTCGACCCCTAGGCCCCTTGAATATGGGGTGCCGCAAGGTTGAGTCCTGTCCCCCCTCCTATTTAACATCTACATAAAGCCGCTGGGTGAGATCATTCGTAGGTACGGGATCAAATACCACCAGTATGCGGACGATACCCAGCTGTATCTGTCCGCCCCGTGCCAACTCAGTGAAGCGGTGGAAGTATTTAGGTATTTAGGTATTTATTGGGATTTATATGCCGCCCTTTTCCCTGAGGGGACTCAGGGCGGCTTACAACCACAGGGGAGGGGAAGTGCAAGGTCAAAACAAAACAATATGTGAACAACAGAAAAATAATAAAACCCAACTTTCATTCAGCAATCAAACAAACACTCGGGCGGGTAATTAGGAGCCTATCCCCAGGCCTGCTGGGAGAGCCAGATCTTGAGGGCTGCGCGGAAGGTCTGGATAGTGGTGAGGGTGCGGATCTCCATGGGGAGCTCGTTCCATAGGGTCGGGGCAGCAACAGAAAAGGCTCTCCTCCGTGTGGTCGCCAGTCGGCATTGACTGGCAGATGGAATTCGGAGGAGGCCCAGTCTGTGCGATCTAATTGGTCGATTTAGGGAGGTAATCGGCAGAAGGCGGTCTCTCAAGTACCCAGATCCACTACCATGGAGTGCTTTAAAGATGGTCATCAGTATCCTGAAGCGCACCCGGAGACCAACAGGCAGCCAGTGCAGCTCGCGGAGGACAGGTGTAACGTGGGCGAACCGCGGTGCGCCCACTATCACTCGCGCGGCTGCATTTTGGACTAGCTGTAGTCGCCGGATGCACTTCAGGGGCAACCCCATGTAGAGCCCATTGCAGTATTCCAGTCTAGAGATCACAAGGGCTCGAGCGACTGTTGTGAGAGCCCCCCGATCTAAATAGGGCCGCAACTGACGGACCAGGCGAACCTGGGCAAATGCCCCCCTGGTCACAGCCGACAGCTGGTGATCAAGAGTCAGCTGTGAATCCAGGAGGACTCCTAAGTTGCGGACCCTATCTGAGGGGTATAGAATTTGACCCCCCAGCCTAAGTGTTGGTATATTAGCCAAATTATTGGGGGGGAAACACAACAGCCACTCGGTCTTATCCGGGTTGAGTACCAGTTTGTTAACACTCATCCAGTTCTTAACGGCCTCCAGCCCCTGGTTCATCACGTCCACCGCTTCATTGAGTTGGCACGGGGCGGACAGATACAATTGTGTATCGTCCGCATATTGATGGTATTTTATACCGTGCCTCCGAATGATCTCGCCCAGCGGTTTCATGTATATGTTAAATAGTAGGGGTGATAGGACCGAACCCTGGGGTACCCCACATGTTAGGGGCCTCAGGGACGATCTCTGCCCCCCGACTAACACCGACTGCGACCTGTCCGAGAGGTAGGAGGAGAACCACCGCAGAACAGTGCCTCCCACTCCCACCTCCCGCAGTCGTCGCAGAAGGATACCATGGTCGATGGTATCGAAAGCCGCTGAGAGGTCAAGGAGAACCAGGATGGACGCATAGCCTCCATCTCTGGCCCTCCAGAGATCATCGGCCAATGCGACCAAAGCGGTTTCTGTGCTGTAACCAGGTCTGAAGCCGGACTGGAAGGGGTCAAGATAGCTAGCTTCCTCCAAGGTCCGTTGAAGCTGAAAGGCCACCACCTTCTCAACAACCTTCCCAATAAAGGGAAGGTTGGAGACAGGACGAAAGTTGTTTAAAATGGCTGGATCTAACGATGGTTTCTTCAGGAGGGGTCTCACCACCGCCGTTTTGAGTACGGCGGGGAAGTGCCCCTCCCGAAGGGAGGCGGTGACAACCGCCTGGATCCAGCCATGTGTCACCTCCCTGCTGTTAGCCACCAGCCAGGAGGGACACGGGTCCAAAATACAAGTGGAGGCGCTTACAGCTCGGATGGCCTTGTCCACATCCCCAGAGGCAACTTCCTGGAACTCAACCCAGAGCTGATGTAGCAAATAGTCCTCCTGTGTCTCAGCTGGATCTACTGCGGTGGAGTCCAGGTCCGATCGAAACCGAGCTACTTTGTCCGCCAAGAATTGAGCATAGTCCTCAGCCCTACCCTGCAAGGGGTTTCCCGCCTCCCTCCTATTAAGGAGGGAGCGGGTTATCCTAAACAGGGCGGCTGGGCGCGACTCGGCGGACGCAACCAGGGAAGAAATATATGATCTTTTTGCAGTTCTTAATGCTCGGACATAGTCCCTGGTGCAGGTAGTTAAGAGTGCTCGGTTTGCTTCGGACCTGTCGGACCTCCACTGGTGCTCTAGGCATCTCCTCCGGCGGAAGTAATGTGCCAGTGCCTGGAAGCTGTCTGGATGGGAATGAACAAGCTTGCGCTCAACCCTGACAAGACTGAGTGGCTTTGGATGTTGCCCCCCCCAAAATAGTCCAGATATTCCACCCTTAACCCTGGTGGGGGTGAAATCTTACACCCCTCAGAGAGGGCCCGCAACTTGGGTGTTCTCCTGGATCCACAGCTGACATTAGAACATCATCTGTCAGCTGTGACCAGGGGAGCTTTCGCACAGGTTCGCCTGGTGCACCAGTTGCGGCCCTACCTGGACCGGGAGGCACTCCAAATGATCACTCATGCCCTTGTCACCTCAAGGCTCGACTACTGTAATGTGGTCTACATGGGGCTGCCCCTGAAGAGTGTTCGGAGACTACAACTGGTCCAGAATGCAGCCGCGTGAGCGATACTGGGTGTACCTAGGTACACCCATGTTACACCTATCCTCCGCGAGCTGCACTGGCTTCCCATCGGTCTCTGGACATGCTTCAAGGTGCTGGTTATTACCTATAAAGCCCTACATGGCCTAGGACCTGGATATCTCTGTGACCGCCTCCTGCAACATACCACCCAGCACCCAATAAGATTGCACTGGGTGGGCCTTCTCCGGGTACCGTCAGCCACACAATGACGTCTGGCGGCTCCCCGGGGGAGAGCCTTCTCTGTTGCTGCCCCGGCCCTTTGGAATGAGCTACTCCCTGAGATCCGGACCCTCCCCACTCTTCTGGCCTTCCGTAAGTCTGTTAAGACCTGGCTGTTTCGGCAGGCCTGGGGCTGTTGAGCTTGACTGAACTTCAGCCCCATTATAACAGAGTGCATGTTGTGTTTTCCTGTTTTAAATTGTATTGTTTTGTGTTTTTAATCTTTTTAATATTTTAATTGTTTTTATGTAAGCTGCCCAGAGTCCTTCGGGATTGGGCGACATACAAATCTATTAAAATTCAAATTCAAAATTCAATGAAGAAGTTCTGTGTGTATATATATTTCTATACCAAACCATGGTACTGATGCCAAATGGAGAACGTATATTTCTGCTCCTCTCTCACATTTTTCAATAGCTGAAAATCTCTTGTAATCTCTATATTATGAACAATAAAAAACAACTCTCTTGAATTCCAAATACCTTCAGATACAAGTGGTTTTCCCCTTTGCTGATTCATTGCACTTGACTTTTTGCACCATCTCTACACTGAATATTATGACTGAATGGTCTAATCACTTTTATAGGGCAGTGATGAGTTTAGTTTAGTTTATTTGGTCTTGTATGCCGCCCACTCCCGAAGGACTCCGGGTGGCTTACAATAAACAAGGGAAGGGAATAAATAGACAAAACAACACTTTAAAAATATGCAACATTCACAGTTACCGTGGGGCTGGATATTTCACAAGCCCCCCGGCCTGCTGGAGCAGCCAGGACTTGGTGGCTTTGCGGAAGGCCGGGAGGGTAGTAAGGGTCTGGATCTCCATGGGGAGGGCTGGAGCTGCAACAGAGAAGGCTCTCCCCTGGGGGGTTGCCAGCCGACATTGGCTGGCAGATGGAATCCGGAGGAGACCTAACCTGTGAGATCTGATCGGTCTAAGGGAGGCAATTGGCAGGAGGCGGTCTCTCAGGTACTCAGGTCCGATGCCATGTAGGGCTTTATAGGTGACGACCAGCACCTTGAAGTGGGTCTGGAGACTAATGGGTAGCCAGTGCAGCTCACGGAGGATAGGTGTGACGTGGGTGTACCGCGCGGCTGCATTCTGGACTAACTGAAGTCTTTGACCACTCTTCAAGGGCAGCCCCATGTAGAGCGCGTTACAGTAATCCAGTCTTGAGGTCACAAGGGCCTGAGTGACTGTCTGAAGGGCCTCCCGATCCAGGTAGGGTCGCAATTGGTGCACCAGGCGAACCTGGGCAAAGGTCCCCCTGGTCACAGCCGACAAATGGTGTTCTAAAGTCAGCTGGGGATCCAGGAGGACTCCCAAATTGCGGACCTCTCTGAGGGGCGTATAATTTCACCCCCCAGCCTGAGAGATGGAATACTTGGCCAATCTTTGGGAGGGAACATCAGAAGCCACTCGGTCTTGTCTGGATTGAGTGCCAACTTGTTTGCTCCCATCCAGACCCTAACAGCCTCCAGGCACTGGCACATCACTTCTACTGCTTCGCTGAGTTGGCACGGGGCGGACAGATACAGCTGCGTATCGTCCGCATATTGGTGGTACTTAATCCCGTGCCGGTGTATGATCTCACCCAGCGGCTTCATGTAGATGTTGAATAGGAGGGGGGACAAGACCGAACCCTGTGGCACCCCATAGTTGAGGGGCCTTGGGGTCAACCTCTGCCCTCTGACCAACACCGACTGCGACCTGTCCGAGAGGTAGGAGGAGAATCACCAAAGGACGGTGCCTCCCACTCCCATCTCCCGCAACCGTCGCAGAAGGATACCATGGTTGATGGTATCGAAGGCCGCTGAGAGGTCAAGGAGTACAAGGATAGAGGGGTGACCCCTATCCCTGGCTCGCCAGAGATCATCGATCAGCGCAACCAAAGCAGTTTCAGTGCTATAACCAGGCCTGAAGCCAGACTGAAAGGAGTCCAGATAATCGGTTTCATCCAAGGACCGTCGGAGTTGAGAGGCCACCACTTTCTCAACAACCTTCCCAACAAAGGGAAGGTTGGAGACTGGATGATAGTTGCTCAAAATGGCTGGGTCCAGAGATGGCTTCTTCAGGAGGGGTCTCACCACCGCATCCTTTAGGAGGAGCAGGAAAATTCCCTCCTGGAGAGAGGTGTTAACTATCGTCCGGATCCAGCTGCGTGTCACCTCTCTGCTGGTCGAGACCAGCCAGGAGGGGCATGGATCCAGTATACAAGTGGAGGCACTCACCGCTCCCATGGCCTTGTCCACTTCCTCAGGAGAAGCAAGTTGAAACTCAATCCATAAATATGCTCAAGGCCTTCCCCCGGTACCTCGGCTGGTACCGTGCAATTGGAGTCCAGCTCTGTCCGAATCCGAGCAACTTTATCCGTTAAATACTGAACAAATTCCTCAGCTCTACCTTGTAAAGGGTCATCCGCATCCCTCCCTTTCAAGAGGGAGCAGATTATTCTAAACAAGGTGGCTGGGCACGATTCAGAGGATGCAATAAGGGTGGCAAAATGCGAACAGTTCGCCGCCCGTATTGCCACGAGATAGGCTCTGATAAAGGCTCTCATCAGTGCTCGGTCTGACTCAGATTTACTGGCCCTCCAGCGGCGCTCTAGGTGTCTCTTTTGGCGCTTCATCTCCCGGAGTTCCTCGGTAAACCAAGGAGCCCTCCTGGATCCGCTGCCTCGGAGAGGTCGCAAAGGCGCAATCTGGTTTAGAGCCCCCACTGCCGCTGTATTCCAGGCAGCGACTAAGGACTCCACCGGATTGTGGACGATAGTGTCAGGTATTTCTCCAAGTGCCGTCTGAAATCCCATAGGGTCCATCAGGCGCCTGAGGTGGAACCACCTAATCGGTTCCCCCTCCCTACAGTGGGGGATTGGTTTCCGAAAGTCAAGCCTCAGTAGGAAGTGATCAGACCATGACAAGGGCAAGGTCTTAATGCCCTTCAACTCTAGATCACATCTCCACTGCTCCGAGAGGAATATGAGGTCAAGCGTGTGACCCGCTGAATGAGTCGAACCCCGGATTACTTGGGTCAAGTCCATGGCTGTCATGGAAGCCATGAACTCCTGTGCCCCGTCAGAGCATTCACCAAGTGTAGGCAGGTTGAAATCCCCCAGAATCATAAGCCTGGGGAACTCTATCGCCAACTCGGCTACTGACTCGAGGAGCAAGGGGAGGGCTTTTGCAACGCTGTTGGGAGGTAGGTATGTTAGCAACAAATCCACTTGACCTGCAAGGTCCAACTTCATCAGCAGGGACTCACACCCGACACGCTCCGGAGCAGGGATCCTACGAGGAGCTAAAGACCTTCAGACGATGACCGCCACTCCCCCACCCCTTCCCTGGGGTCGAGGCTGATGAAGCACCTGAAATCCTTCTGGGCACATTTCAGTGAGGGGGACTCCTCCCTCCAGGCCCAGCCAGGCTTCAGTAATACATACCAGGTCTGCCCCCTCGTCTAAAATTAGGTCCCAGACGAGGGGAGCTTTGTGAACCACAGACCTGGCATTTAGCAACAGCAGCCTGAGACCAGGGCCCTGACAGTTCTCGCCATCTGGCCCTGGAGTGGAACTAGCAGGGCTGGAAGGAGGGATCTCTGTGACATAGCGAACCCTCCTTCCCCGGTAGTGGCTAGCCCTGAAGTTCCCATCCTATCTGCCTCTCCCCATAGTGACCATAATGCTCCGGCCCACCCCACATCCGTAGACCCCATATCCCCTCCCGCAGCCTCCGCTCCATCCAGGAGGCGATTTATGTCACTCATTCCGGGACGGGAGGTAGGCCTGGGGCCCCTACCACTTCTGCAATAGCACTCAGTGGCAGAGGCACCAGGCTATGCTCTCAGTCCTCTCATACATACACAGCCATTCATCCATGCATTCCCCACGTAAGTCAATTTAAAACACAGAAAATACAGCAATAATGAAGTTTAAAAAGTGGGTACAGACATCAACCAGACATACCCTTCACACCACATTCCTAAAATTTGTGGAGCACTGCGCAAGTGTAATTTAAAACAGTCAATGGTGCGGGGAGGAAAGGGAGAGCTGCTCCATGCCTCTCCCTTCCTCAAAGTCCCAACAAAGGCACCCAAGGCCGAAGGTCCTAAGTTCGTGTATAGGAAACAGGCTGCAGTCATTGCCAGTATAACAAAGCTTTTTCATGTTCACCGCAGCGATGGTATTTCTTGAAAAGACAAAGTAGGAAAGAACATAGCGAAGGAGAAGTTGAGGGGGCTCCAACCGGGGCCAGGGATGGTAGTGCAATTTATAAGTAGAAGGCTGACCCAAAAAAGTACAAGAATCAGAAATCTCAAAAATTATCTTGTTTAAATCTTTTCCTATGCAGAAAATCATTGGTTTCTTGCCAATAATGTATAGACTGGATAACATAGTAATTAGAGTGCCATCTTTGATGTGAGAGATCAGGATTCAAATCCCATCTGGTACCTACCTTACCAGTAAAGGTCCTTGGGCTATGACACCTTAAACACTTCACCTGCCTACCTCATATATGACAGTTGATACAGTTAATCACAGGGATTAGATATGGATACAAGTTCAAGAGTATAACTATTATCAGTCACCATACAGCTGGATGACATCAAGCTGTATTCTAAGAGTGAATGAGACATTGTCTCATTGATCCACCTGACACGAATCCACAGTAAGGACATTGAGGTGTCATTTGGACTGGAGAAGTATGGTCAGATTATAGTCAAGACAGGGAAGGCAATTAAGACTGATAGGATCAGGGGTGAGATTCTACCGGTACGGAATGGTTCAGATGAACTGGTAACTCTGACGATTAGCTGGGAGTGAACCAGTTCACCCCGATGATCATATGGGCCCACCTGCCCACATGCACTATTTTCCTACCTATATCTTCTCAGCTGATTCATGTGGCTGAGCTGATGGCCATATGAATCACCTGTGTTACTCCTCTGAAGATACCCAGAAGTGAAGATTTTTTTCAAACTGTGCACATGCATGCAGCAAGTTGCCCAATCACTGAACCAGTTGTTAAATTGTGAGGATCCCACCACTGGATAGGATGGAATTACCAGTGAGGCACATAGCAGATATACAGACCAATTACAATACCTTTGTATCCCACAGTTACCTGGGGACCATGAGGGGGAGGCAAGAAAGTCAGCAAAACATAAGTATCACTAAAGGTAAGACAGATCCTGAACAGCCAATAATATCCATGATATCAACATGTATTCCCTGCAAGTATTCAAATATCTTGCCAGTATAGAGAGCTGACAAAGGAAGCACATGGAAACTGCCAGTGTGAAGACCCAGAATTCCTCACAATGCATGGAGGTTTCCACTCCAAGTCCAAACCTGGAGACTGTTACACCAACTGTAAAGAGAACGGGTGGGATCAACAGAATAAAACCCACAGCATCCAGGAGTCTATCAGCAAGATGGCACCCAAATATGAACTGTTGAGAGAATGCCTGAGGCAGTAGCAGATATGGGAGGAAGATCAAATAGAGGATGTGCCATAGCAACAGTGGTGGGATACGACCAGTACGCCCTGGTACGGGTGTACCACTGCCTGCTGGGAGCACCAGGTACCATTCCGTTCCCACCCACCCACCCTCCTTACCTGTATTTGAGCCAATCAGGGCTTATGTGCACAGAGCGTATGGTGCCTGCGCGGAGCTCCGCTGAGCAGCTGGAGTGTTGCGGAGCCATCGCGGAGCCTCTTGGCTGGTAAGTATGCATGTGTGTGCTGCATGCATGCATGTGGTGGACGTCCAGCCCCGTTGCATCATATCGGTTGCAACGGGATCTGGAACCCACCACTACATGGCAAGATAAGTTCTTGCATGAAACCAACCATCAACAGATACGGAGGTGACAGACATTGGGAAATACTACCAGTGACTGGAAAGGGCTAGGCTAAAAGACAGCACTGAGGCATTGATCATGGCAGCACAAGAACAGGCACTAAGTACCCGATCCAGAGAAGTAGGAGTCTACCATACTACCATACTAAACAGACCCAAGGTGCAGGCTAAGCTGAGTGTTCTCAGAGACAGTCCAACTGGGGGTGGGTTCTTGCCAGTTCTATAGAAGAGGTTCCACAAATCTACAGTACCGTTTAGAACCAGTTCCAGCTCCCTCCCCCTGCCTGTCCACACATCATCAAGATGAAGAGTGAGAGGAGGAATTCTGGGAGTTGAAGTCCACAAGTCTTAAAGCTGTCAAGTTTGAACACCCCTGGGTTTTTTTTTCCTAAAGGGTTACGGGTGCAAGGGTCTTGTAACTTGACAGCTTTAAGACTTGCGTGCTTCAAATGCCAGAGTTTCTGAGCCAACATTTTGGTTGCTAAGCAAGAGCGTTGTTAAGTGAGTTTCACCACATTTTACAAGTTGGCCATGCCCACCCGGTCACATGGCTGGCAAGCCACTCCCACCCGATCACATGGCTGGCAAGCCACTCCCACCCAGTCACATGGCCAGCAAGCCACTCTCACAAAGCAGGCCACACCTACAGAAGAGGTTCTAAAAAATTTTGAAGCCCACCACTGAGACCAACACATTGTGGTAGGGTGTAAGATGCAGGGAGAAACAGCATATATTGAATGACACAATCAAGTAGTTGGCATTTTTTACAGGAACATCTGCATAATATATGGGCTAGATCCAAGTCCAGATAGGAATTCCACCGAACATTGTGAAGAATAACAGTGCCTTCAGATCCAGACAGACAAACAAGTGTTGGCCAATCAACCAGATATCAGAAGACAGCAGTGGGAATAGATGCAGTGGTGCTAAATGACAGGAACATAAGAAAGAAGGAATATGAGAAATTGGAAAAGTACCAAGCCTAAAGGAAGAACTAGAGAGGATGTGGAAAGTAATGCCAAAGTGGTCCCGATGGTAGTAGGACCATTCCAGGCTTGACTTCTAAGTTGGAAGAGTGTCTCCAACAGATCCCAGGAACGACATTAGAACTCTCAGAAGAGTGCAGTGTTAGGAATAGATAATCTATTGTGCAGAACCCTCAAATTCCCAGGCCTCTAGTAGCGGACCCGAAATTGAAGAAGATAAATATCACTCATAGGAGTAAGAAGGGGATTATATATACATACATACGTACATACATACATATACATATACATATACATATACATATACATATACATATACATATACATTAAGGTGACCAGACGTCCCGCTTTTGGCGGGACACCCCCGCTTTTCAACGCATTTTCCCGCGTCCCGCCCGCCTTTTTAAAAGGCACGCTTTTTTTGGCGCTCGCAGCTCCCGCCCATCAGCTGCTAGCTTGCTGGGCTGGCTCATCGTTTTGTTCTCTATCCTACCGATGAGCCAGCCCAGCAAGCTAGCAGCTGATGGGCGGGAGCTGCGAGCGCCAAAAAAAGTGTGCTTTTACCTACCTACAAATTTAAGCCAGCCCAGCCTGCCCGCTCACTGATTGGATTGGCCTGAACTCCAGCCAATCAGTGAGCTGGCTGGGATTTTCAGCACGTCTGCGCGAGTCTCCATTTCCTTTCACCAAAAGACGAAAGAGGTTGCAGCTGCGCTGACTGGTGAGTATTAAGAGCCGCGAGCGGATGGTGTGAGATCGCCGCCCGGTAGCCGCCAGAAGCCGCTCCCGGCTGCGGGCCCCTGCCCTGCCGCGTCCAGCGTGTCTTCAACAGCAAGCGGGTTGCCCGCCCGCCTAGCTGCGTTGCCCACATGCACGTGGATTCAAGAAATCCGGCTGGATACTTTGAATCCCCGCGCGTGTGGGCAATGCAGTTTGCGGGGGAGGGGAGCTTCGCTTGAGATGACCATGCTATGCCCTCCATAGCCTGGTCCTCCCAAGCAGAGCCTGCCTAGCTGCCTTGCGCACACACGCGGGGGATTCAAGAAATCCAGCTGGATACTTTGAATCCCCGCGCGTGTGGGCAATGCAGTTTGCGGGGGAGGGGAGCTTCGCTTGAGATGACCATGCTATGCCCTCCATAGCCTGGTCCTCCCAAGCAGAGCCTGCCTAGCTGCCTTGCGCACACACGCGGGGGATTCAAGAAATCCGGCTGGATACTTTGAATCCCCGCGCGTGTGGGCAATGCAGTTTGCGGGGGAGGGGAGCTTCGCTTGAGATGACCATGCTATGCCCTCCATAGCCTGGTCCTCCCAAGCAGAGCCTGCCTAGCTGCGTTGTGCACACACGCGGGGGATTCAAGAAATCCAGCTGGATACTTTGAATCCCCGCGCGTGTGGGCAATGCAGTTTGCGGGGGAGGGGAGCTTCGCTTGAGATGACCATGCTATGCCCTCCATAGCCTGGTCCTCCCAAGCAGAGCCTGCCTAGCTGCCTTGCGCACACACGCGGGGGATTCAAGAAATCCAGCTGGATACTTTGAATCCCCGCGCGTGTGGGTAATGCAGTTTGCGGGGGAGGGGAGCTTCGCTTGAGATGACCATGCTATGCCCTCCATAGCCTGGTCCTCCCAAGCAGAGCCTGCCTAGCTGCGTTGTGCACACACGCGGGGGATTCAAGAAATCCAGCTGGATACTTTGAATCCCCGCGCGTGTGGGCAATGCAGTTTGCGGGGGAGGGGAGCTTCGCTTGAGATGACCATGCTATGCCCTCCATAGCCTGGTCCTCCCAAGCAGAGCCTGCCTAGCTGCCTTCAGTTTCAGTTTCAGTTTATTGGGATTTATATGCCGCCCTTTTCCCTGAGGGGACTCAGGGCGGCTTACAACCACAGGGGGGGGAGGGGGGGGTGCAAGGTCAAAAACAAAACAATATGTGAACAAAGAAAGATAGTAAAACACAACTTTCATTCAACAATCAAACACTCGGGCGGGTAAATTGGAAGCCTATCCCCAGGCCTGCTGGGAGAGCCAGATCTTGAGGGCTGCGCGGAAGGTCTGGATAGTGGTGAGGGTACGGATCTCCATGGGGAGCTCGTTCCACAGGGTCGGAGCAGCAACAGAAAAGGCTCTCCTCCGTGTGGTCGCCAGTCGGCATTGACTGGCAGATGGGATTCGGAGGAGGCCCAGTCTGTGCGATCTAATTGGTCGATTTAGGGAAGTAATTGGCAGCAGGCGGTCTCTCAAGTACTCAGATCCACTACCATGGAGTGCTTTAAAGGTGGTCATCAGTACCCTGAAGCGCACCCGGAGACCAACAGGTAGCCAGTGTAGCTCGCGGAGGACAGGTGTAACGTGGGCGAACCGCGGTGCGCCCACTATCACTCGCGCGGCTGCATTCTGGACTAGCTGCAGTCGCCGGATGCACTTCAAGGGCAACCCCATGTAGAGCCCATTGCAGTATTCCAGTCTAGAGATCACAAGGGCTCGAGTGACTGTTGTGAGAGCCCCCCGGTCTAGGTAGGGCCGCAACTGGCGGACCAGGCGAACCTGGGCAAATGCCCCCCTGGTCACAGCTGACAGCTGGTGATCAAAAGTCAGCTGTGGGTCCAGGAGGACTCCTAAGTTGCGGACCCTATCTGAGGGGTATAAAATTTGACCCCCCAGCCTAAGCGTTGGTATATTAGCCAAATTATTGGGGGGGAAGCACAACAGCCACTCGGTCTTGTCCGGGTTGAGTACCAGTTTGTTAGCACTCATCCAGTTCTTAACGGCCTCCAGACCCCGGTTCATCACGTCCACCGCTTCATTGAGTTGGCACGGGGCGGACACACGCGGGGGATTCGCACACACGAATTGCGCACACACGCGGGGGATTCAAGAAATCCAGCTGGATACTTTGAATCCCCGCGCGTGTGGGCAATGCAGTTTGCGGGGGAAGGGAGCTTCGCTTGAGATGACCATGCTATGCCCTCCATAGCCTGGTCCTCCCAAGCAGAGCCTGCCTAGCTGCCTTGCGCACACACGCGGGGGATTCAAGAAATCCAGCTGGATACTTTGAATCCCCGCGCGTGTGGGCAATGCAGTTTGCGGGGGAAGGGAGCTTCGCTTGAGATGACCATGCTATGCCCTCCATAGCCTGGTCCTCCCAAGCAGAGCCTGCCTAGCTGCGTTGTGCACACACGCGGGGGATTCAAGAAATCCAGCTGGATACTTTGAATCCCCGCGCGTGTGGGCAATGCAGTTTGCGGGGGAGGGGAGCTTCGCTTGAGATGACCATGCTATGCCCTCCATAGCCTGGTCCTCCCAAGCAGAGCCTGCCTAGCTGCCTTGCGCACACACGCGGGGGATTCAAGAAATCCAGCTGGATACTTTGAATCCCCGCGCGTGTGGGCAATGCAGTTTGCGGGGGAGGGGAGCTTCGCTTGAGATGACCATGCTATGCCCTCCATAGCCTGGTCCTCCCAAGCAGAGCCTGCCTAGCTGCCTTGCGCACACACGCGGGGGATTCAAGAAATCCAGCTGGATACTTTGAATCCCCGCGCGTGTGGGCAATGCAGTTTGCGGGGGAGGGGAGCTTCGCTTGAGATGACCATGCTGTGCCCTCCATAGCCTGGTCCTCCCAAGCAGAGCCTGCCTAGCTGCCTTGCGCACACACGCGGGGGATTCAAGAAATCCGGCTGGATACTAGTCTCCGTGGAGAGCTTGGCAGGCAGCTGGCTGGACTTCTAAGAGGTGGGGGGGAGGAGCGGCAGCTCCTTGAAATGGAAAAAGGCTTGCTTCCTCCCCCTCCCCCAAATGAGACCGCGCTCCCAGCAGCGATTTGCCATTTGAGAGAGAGAGAGAGAGAGAGAGAGAGAGAGAGAGAGAGAGATAGAGAGAGCGAGAGGGAGCGGGGGAACGCGAGTGTGTGTATCCCTCCTTCCTTCAGCCCAACACTCTAGCCCGGCTTGGCTCCCACTTTGTCTTTCCTGCCTCTTCGCTTCTCTGTTTGATTGTTGAAAGTGGGAGCCAAACCGGGTCATTCCTTCCAAGAGGCAAGTTTCCCATTGATTGAATGGCTCGCTGCCCTAGACCCTCTGCAGTCCCTCTCGTCTGGCCAGAATGCCAGCAAGAGTGTTGGGCTGAAGGAAGGAGGGATACACACACTCATGTTCTCCCCCTCCCTCCCTCCCTCCCTCCTTCCCCAGCCAGTCCCATGCCTTCTCCCAACCCCCGCCCCGTTCTCTTAGCTGCCCCATTCTCTTAGCTACGTTCTGCCTTGTGATTGCTGTCTCCAGGCTCTCCTCTCCTATTATCGTGGAAGGTATCTCATTTGGGGGAGGGGGGGGGGGCAGGCCTTTCTCCATTCAACAGATCCAATATACAGAGTTTTATTTTTTGGCCCTAAAAATATTGTCACTGAGGATGAGAGAAATTTCTTCATCATTGCTATTGGCCTCAAGTAGCAAATAATTAAACATGGTTTTTAGTGTACTTAGTTAGTGATCTGCTTTTTAACATTACATGGTATCAGTTTCAAGAATGCATGCAATCCTGAAAATTTGTAACAAACTTGTTGAAGGGCCTATGAAATATTTTCTAGTTTAGTGTAGAATAAGTATTCTTAATAAAAGAAAAAGTCATTTTTATTTAATCAATTGCATTCCTGTTTATAATGGCATTAATTAACTAAACTGGAAATAAATCTATGTTTTGCTAGAGTTTTAAAATTAAAAAACCTTACATTTTGTTGCTATTATTTTAATCAGAGTTTTGCCAAGTGAAATTATATAATGGTTCCTCATGTCTCTGTAATTTTCTAAATCTCATCCAGAAGTACCACAGAATCTGGCATTTTCAGCAGAATGATGCTGATGCTAATAAAACATCCTGATTTTTGGTGAAAGGATGGAAAGAGGAAGGAAGGAGGAAGAGAGATCTAAAGAGCAGAAAGACAGAAGGCAGATAGGCAAGAGGAAGGAAGGAAGGAGAAAGAATGGAAAGGAAGGAAGGCTAGAAGGAAGAAAGAGGGAGGGAGGGAAGGAAGGTGAAAGGAGGAAGGAAGGAAGGGTACTTCCACTTGTAGGCCTGGGACTGAATGCAGGAGGAGTCTCTCCATAGGATCAGCTGCTCCTCTGATCATGGTCTATGAAAATGTTACTGCCTGCCTGATGCAAATTTAGACAGATGGTGCTTTGGGCTGCCCCTCAAATCCCCCCTTTACTCCTCCCCCTGTAGAATTCAGCCCCCTGAGTTTTGCCTTTGAGGGGCATGTGTGGTTATGGCGGATGGCAGAGTCAGCTGGAGGTTGAGAGGGGATTGGGGCTTTTGTCCGCCTGTGGAGTTCTCCCCATGGACAGGATGGGATGTTGGCATGAAAGGGATCCGGGCACAATCTCACCTGTTCCAAGTAAAGTTGCCTTTTGCAATTGGCTACCGGTAATCCTCGACTTACGACCAGGATTGATCCCCCAATTTCTGTTGCTAAGGGAGACGTTTGTTAAATGATTTTTGCCTCATTTTGCGACCTTTTATTGCCACGTTAAGTGAATCATGGTGGTTGTTAAGTCAGGAACATGGCTATTTAGTGACCAAAATTACAATGGCATTGAAAAAAGTGACTGATGACCATTTTTCACACTTAGCGACCGTTTTCACACTTAGCGACCGTTGTGGCATCCTCATGGTTACGCGATCAAAATGTTGATGTTTGGCAACAGATTCGTATTTCTGATGATAGTTTGAAATGGTGACAGTATAAATTATTGCTGGTGTAATACTTAACAATGGTTTTTAAGGATTTCTTTTATTTATAGAATACCTTTTTTATTATTTTGGGGGGATTTTTACTTTTAAATTGTTTATAAAATGTATTTACTACAAGAAATGTTCCTTTTTGCAAATGTGATCTTTGCAAATCTTTGTGATGCAATATGTTCAGACCAGGTTTATGTGTCTCAAAGTGGCTGCTATTCTATGGGCAGGCCAGGTTGGTGCAAGGCAGCTTTGCCAGATTTGGTGTGTTTCACCCTCATTGAATTTTATATCGTATAAAGAATGGAAGGAGGAAGGAAGAGAAAAAAGGAGGAAGGGAGTGAGTGAGGAAAGAAGAGGATGGAAAAAAGTGACTGATGACCATTTTTCACACTTAGCGACCGTTGCGACCATTTTTCACACTTAGCGACCGTTGCAACCATTTTTCACACTTAGCGACCGTTGCAGCATCCTCATGATCACGTGATCAAAATTTTGTTTGGCAACAGATTCGTATTTATGCTGGTTTCAGTGTCCTGGGGTGACCTTTTGACAAAAAAAAATTTTTTAATCAAGCCCCCCCCCCCCCCGGTCAAGGGTGTCCCTCTTTTCCAACCTGAAAATCTGGTCACCTTAATATACATATACATATACATATACATATACATATACATATACATATACATATACATATACATATACATATACATGAACTGGTTTTTACCCACAAAGCAAAATGCTGATATTTTCATTATTACAGAATAAGCAATAAACAGAATAAATAAGACAAAATTAAATATCCCACAAAATATGAATTTTTAAAACAAACTTAAAACAAATTCAGTAGAATATGAAAGAAAATCTTGATCAATCCAATGAGTTTGTTACCACTACTTTAAATGTGCAGATTTAACACTCTGAATCCAATTATTTTTGGATATAATATTAGCATAATAACCCTGTTTCATGCATTGAAACAGAACAGCGACTGAACTTCAAAATGGTAATTGTCTGATTTTTCTTAAAGTAAATGGTTTTAACTTTAGCAATTTAATTATATTTTCATGTGCCATCATGCTTAATCTCACTAAAATTAAATTAACATGACATCATATCGAATGCAATGTTTTTTCCCATGATTTTAGACTGGGAATCTACATTAATAAAGTTAGTAAACAAATATCTTTTAAAGAAGTAATTCTGAATTATCTTCAACTACAGTTTACAGATAGCATTAATGTGAGTTTGGCTGAATAAGCAGAGTCAACAGACGCCAGGAAAATATTTAGGTGATTTATAAAGTGGATTCCTACTTAACTTTCCCAGTGTTTGGAGAGCAATTAGGAGTCCATATTATTTGGGTATGTTTGAATGGACTGCAAGGTCATCAGTGAAGGATGGATAATTTACCACTTAAAGAAGAGGTTTCAGGGATTAGCGTGCTCTGAATTTTGTAAAAGCAAAAGCATTAAAATGGAAAACTTTTCCATCCTCAATATAAAAATAAGATAATAAAAGTACACAAAGATATCCCAAGACCTGCATTCATCCCCCAAATGACTTTTTCCTCAAGATCACCCTAATTAAAGTTATTCAACAGATTTCAGAATCCAACATGAAACAATTCAACTCAAGAGTCCAATTCCAATATTACAAGGGTGTGAGCAACTGTCTGAACCATCTATAACAGAAGTGTCATCTCAAGGCCCGTGGGCTGAATCCAGCCTGTGGAGTGCTTAGATCTGGCCTATGGGCCACCCTGGTAATAGCGAAGGACCGGCCCATGGTACCTCTGCCAGCAAAAATGGAATATGGTAGGACTTAGAACGGCCCTCCCAGACTCCGTTTTCAGCCACAACGGCCTCAAACAAACCCTGATGCAGCCCTCAATGAAATCAAGTTTGACACCCTGATCTATCACTTCCATGTCTATCTATACTTTACAGTAGAAAAATCCCAAGGAAGTAGTTTCCTCATAACACTTTCCCTTCTTGAGATTTCATTAATCCATAGGAACCTAACAAATCTATAGGCTTCTAGAAAGATACTTATGCAAGAAAAGACTGGACACACATTAACCATTGCAACTTCAATGTAAGTACAGGTAGTCCTCAACTTATAATAGATCACCTTTTACAACCTTCCGACAAGCAAAGGAAGCCAAATTCACTTATTAACTCTGTTACTAATTTAACAACCGCAATATTTCACTTAACAATTATAGCACAAAAAGGTGCAAAATGGGGCAAAAACCCAACAAATTTATCATTTAGCAACAAAATTTGGGGCTCGGTTGTGGCCGTAAGTCAAGGACTACTTGTAAATGCCTTGTACCCCATTAATGAAAACTTCAATAATATTTTTGATCTTCTTTGGAAAAGGAACAAAAGGAAATTTGTCTTTTATAAATGGACAGTTTGGCACAGCATAGAGAGCAGTTTGTAATACCTAGGAAAGACCTAGGGAATTCTAGATGTAAGAACTCAGAATGTAGCTATTGTTGCATGTAGGGATAAAATTCTGAACATAAACTATACATGCAGACTTGCACACTTGAACACAAATACAGTAAGAACAGTCCTTTTCTATATTTCTGCATGCTCAACTGCCTTTTGTTGTTGTCAATTCAACTGAATGGAACCATGTAGCAAACCACTACCCCAATCATAGGAAATTGCAAAATGCATTCAGCATTCAAATCTGCTTTTCAGATCTTCCTAGTGAACATACGAAGAAAGAGAAGACAGACATGAAATAAGGAATCTCAGTTCCGTATTCATAGTAAGAGCCAGTCTAAGCAGCTGTTACAGGTTGTCCTTGGATAAGAAAGGGAACAAGGTTGACAGCACAAAAAGAACTATACTTAGCATAACGTTTAAATTTGTGTACAAGCAAACCATTTTAATTTCATACTTCCCATTCATCATCAAATAGGCAATGTGAATTCTTTTTTACTAGTATAGTTATCACTATAGATTTATATAATACCAAAACATTATGGAGTAGCAAGTCATAATATTCTCTTTTTGGCATTTGCTTCCATTTAGCAAATGGAAAGCAGCCAAAAATAATTGAAGCAACCAGACAGCTACAGTCGTACTCTACTTCTGTAAAAACAAAACAACCAAAAAAAAAAGCCCTTTCCTTTTTTTGTACAGGGAGTGCCAAGAGCTGAATTTCCCATTTATAGCAAGCTAGGAACATTCGCTTGCCTGAGTTCTTTTCAACAATAATTGGCTTGAAAGCTTTCCTAAATCACACATGCAGAACATTTCCTTTTAGACTCCATTTAAGACTGGAAGTTTCCATTGCAGATAGGGGAGGGAAGAGATGTCCCTGGCAAAATAAATGCCACTTCATAAAACCTGCCTTATCACTCTCTTCTCCTTCTCTCCTTTTTGATGGCAATTCAGAGGGGGGGGGGGGAATAGTGCCCTTATCTGGATCCATGTATTCCTCACCTGACCTTTATTAAATCCTGATCATTTCCCAGAGCTCTTCTTTTCTGCAAAAGTGAGGTCTATTTTATTTAATGGTGTCTAAGAATTTCTTTATAATATTGCTTTTGAGCCTTTTAACTATTGAGATAAAATTCTCCTCCTCCTCCTCCTCCTCCAGAAGCACTACCCCCAGGGGTGGGCTGCTACGAGTTCTCCCAGGTTAAGGAGAACCCTTAGCTAATGTTATGGCCAGTTTGGAAAACCTCCAGATGCCACCCCTGGCTGGCCCTGCCCATCCTGCCCCTCCCAGGAGGGGTGGGGTGTTTTGGCCCATTTTGGATGTGAGGTAAATGCAGGGCCCACAGGAAGGCTCGGGTAGTGGGGGAATGGGCCTCCCGGAAGTTCCAGAAGGTCAGAAATGGGCCTATTTCCAATCTCCAGAGGGCCTCCGGAGGCTGGGGAAGACAGTTTTCACCCTCCCAGAGGCTCGAGGAAAGCCTCTGGACCCTGGGGATGGCAAAAATGCCCCTCCTGCCATGGTGTAGGAGGCCGACTAGGCCACGCCCAGCATAGCCACACCCACCCAGCAACCAGGCAGAGAACCTGTTGCTGAAATTTTTGAAGCCCACCCGACTCCCACATTGCTGACACCTTCTGAAGCCTTGTAATTGTCCAAAAGATTTAATTTTTGCATGGGGAGCAATAAACCCAAGATATTTACACAAAAGCTTTACCTCACCTATGATAAACACCAGTATTCCATACTGTAGCCATGACTATTCAACCCCCTCCTCTGAAAAAGTAGAACTTTTGTTCCCTCCGTCTTTTTTTTATAAAAAAACAGATTTTTTATTAAAAGATTTTACATATATAGTAAAATACATTTAAAAAGTAAGTACATTTTTAAAAAGATATAGAAAAACTGGAGAAGAGGAGAGACAAAGAAAAAGGAAAAAGAAAGAGAAAATAAAAGAACAGAAAACATGAAAATAAATATAAACAGATGGCTTCTGATCTTCCTCTTGGCTCAGTTATAATCAAACCTCATTACATGATACAATTACATAATTTTTTTCTATTTTTTTCTTTCTTTTACATCATAATTCTCTTTTGTCTATAACCTACTTTTAAATCGAGGACTACCTGTACTTTCAGACTTACCACATTCTGTTAATGCAACCTTACAATAGTTAGTACTCTTGGTTCTGCTTCTTGTCTGGACTACCTTGCAGGGCTAACACATCATGACTGCTATTTTGACTTTTCTAACCCAACACACCCCCCCCACACACACACAAACTTAAAAATGTCACTACTAAGGTCATTTCTTTCTGGAGAATGATGTCTTTGATGTATTAGTTTAGTAAGAGTAAGAAACATATCCTCTTAAAATGAAGAGTTAAAATTAAAATAAAATATTATGAGCTTAATATCACAAGGTACATTGTTTCGGGTATGTGATAACATATGGAATTATTTGGAGCCATAAAATATTCAGCTTATTAATCTCTCTCAAACATATAACTTTTTATATAACATCAGATACAATCTATGGCTTCTTATCTTAAAGGATTGATTAATTGACTGGCTAAAGGCATCAAGTTGATACTAACTCTTTAAAAGGCACAATTATATCAATTAGGCATCTCTGGGGTGCTGTAGCTCAAATGGAACACCATGCTTATGAAGGTTGCAAGGCTGACAGAACTGAAATCTGACTGTGCTACTTGAATAAACACCCAGGCAAGAGTCACACACATCAAAACAACAGCTCAAAACCATGTGAATATACACCTAGTCTTCTATTAACAGCAGTAATCAGGACTGGATTTTCTGTCTCTAAGTGAAGCCATCATAAAGTGCAACATCATGTGACTATGTTGCTTAAAAATGGCAAAACCCTCCTCCCCACTGCCATTATTAAGCAAGGATCGTGGTTAAGCGAGTTACTGGTGGCTTGCAAGCAGGCTGGCAGGCAGCTAGGTGGATGAGGGTATTTGAGTAGCTTACAAGTTGGGCTGGGTGGTGGCTGCTGGGTGGGGGAGAGTGTGAGCGACTAACTGGAGTGACTTCCTTGCTGGCTCCCCCGTTGACGTTGCTTATTCAAGTTAACCCGTGTCTTTATATAAATGAGGCGAGTATCAGTTGCCAGGGAATAATGATTACTTCAGCTTCAACTGCAATAATACATGAGCACACAATAGATACAAAGTCAAGATAAACCCCTCCAAACTAGATTGCAGAAAATGCAACTTCAGCAATAGAGTGGTCAATGCCTGGAATGTTCTACCTGACTCCGTTGTTACATCCTCAAAACCCCATAACTTTAACCTTAAACTGTCTACCGTGGACCTCTTCACCCCATTCCTAAGAGTATGGGCATGTATAAGTGCACCAGCGTGCCTAACGTCCCTGTCCTAATGTCCCTGTTTATTTGTATCCATTTCCTGTGTTCTTATTCGTGTTTATTCTTATTCTTGTTATCTTGTACATGAGTGACAAACTAAATTAAAAAAAAATAAGAATACATGTGGATACTAGCATGTTCATGCCCTGTTTATGGATTTTGGTTTGATTTAGCAAGATTCTTTCATTATGTCCCCAATATCAATGTATATATAATTATCACGGATTGAATACCTGCTGAAAGGCACTTAAATCAGGTGACTGCTGGAAGGAGGTTTTTTTTAAAAGAAACAGAAGCAACTGAAGTTTGACTCATTGGGTGGTGATGAGATTCCATTCATGGAGCAGCTGCTTAATTTCTCAGATGAGCAGGACAATTGATACTCAACTGAAAAGGGCAAAGTACCTTTGTAATAGCTCACAATTTAATCATCTCCGTTACAGGATCGTGTACATCCAGTAAATTGCATTGTCTGTCACAAAGAGAGAAATGTTTATCTCTGCTGAATGAATTATGAGGAAGAGAGAATCCTGCTGGATCACACTGAATAATTAAAGCAACAAAACAAGTTCCCTTATTATTTAATTTGTGCAGTAGTGATTCACGGGTATGGGGGGGGAGTGGAATTTAATGTGCATCTCAGTACCATTTTTTAAAAAAAACCTTTTATCATCAACTTTAAGTTTACTCTGTAATTTCTGTTCTTTTCATTATATCTGCTGCATGCCTTTAATTAAAGGTGGCCATCATGAAATACAGCCAGAGGGGCACATGCCACAAGTGGCACTATTGAGTACAGAATACAGGCCAGTGGGCACTACTGAATATATCTCCATCCTGCTAGGGGTCTCCTCAGAAGGAAAAGTGGAGTCAGCAGAAGCAACTAGTGGGAGCTAATTGTGGGAACTACTTGTGACCCATTGACTTTGGTTGTGGGAAGCCAGCAGGGGAGGTTGCAAATGGCATTCATGTGACTGCAGGATACTCTATCATAATTGTGAACCAGCTTCCAAGGGCCCAAATTGCAATTGTGTGACAGGTGCAATTTTGAGGAGCAGTCTCGAGGACCTCCTCATTCAGCATTTTGGTAACTTTGAATAGCCGAATGGTCATAAGCCAAAGTCTATCTGTATAATCTTAGTCTTACTTCAGCATAATCCTACATCTCAGAGGTTTCTAGGTAGTCCCTAAGGAACCAGTGTATGATTATGTATCTCAGATATTGGATGATAGTTCTCAAGGCAAACACCAAAAAAAGTACGCTCACTGAATAACTGAAGTAAAATTCATACCTCTTAATTGCAATAAATACTGTTTCACTTTGAAATTTTGGCTGCTTTGAACTGAACTGCCTCCATATTTCCTTTCATAATTAAGTCTCCTTCAATGCCTGCTCTGTGCTTCCCTGACTACAAAGAGCCTAATTGGTGGGGAATTAATGTATCTCATTTCATTGTTTACGTGTCAATTTTTGCTTTTTGTATTAAACTGCATGGAATCGAGCATCAGAAACTAAAGCTGGAACTACCCTAAGCTTTGTTGAGCTGTCGCCAGTTACCATACTAGGTAAACTGTGGTCTGATTTTAAAATAGTTGAATATATTAATCTAAAATGGATTAAAAAATTGGATTAGATATTCATTGCCTTTGTGTTTCATAACGTCTCCTGAGAAATGTAGTGAATGACGTATAGATTTGAATATGCACTCTGATGATAGAAGAAATATTTTTGTTTGTTCTGCCATCACAAAACAAGAAAGAAAGAGAGAGAGAGAAAGAGAGAGAGAGAGAAAAGAAAGGAAGAGAAAGAAAAGAAAAGAAAAGAAAGAAAGAAAGAAAGAAAGAAAGAAAGAAAGAAAGAAAGAAAGAAAGAAAGGTTTTAGTGCTGATAGCAACGTACACTGGACATGGGTCTAAAATTTCTGAACCTAGATGATCCCCAAATTCAGCACATGTTTTTAAAAGGAAATAAATAGTTATTTTAAAAACTCTCCTGCATTTCATGCCTGGTTCGGAGCTGTCTCTTCCTGTCTCTTAGAGGAACACTAGAGAGACAAAGATCTTGGACGTAACTGCAATCTCTTTTATTTTTGCTTAAATAAAGAAAAGATGCAATTATTACTATCTGACTTTGTGTGAACATGTGTTAGAAAGACTGTGTAGACTTAGCCACTGTGAGAAAATGTATCCTCTGCCAAAATGAGAAATGTGGTTTTTACTCCGATTTACTCTGCCCCAAGTATGATTTAGTGTAATGTTTGAGCCTACTTAGGAAGAGTCATGTAGAATCATTGCTTTGTGTCAGTTTATTGCAACAAACAGATTCTGCTTCTTGGTGATACTAGACATAAGTGATAAAGAAATCAATAAAAATTAGTTGGAAGGTAAAATTCTGGGGGCAAAACCCCCATAGCAGCCTATTTCTTCTGAAAAAGCATGGCCCAGAATTATTGATGGTTTGAAAAGAGGTAGAAAATTATGTGAATGTGGAATTGCACAAATACCTTGTGTTGGCCATGATCTTTTCCTTCCATAGAAAGGAAACTATTTTGTCAAAAGAGCACAATATTGGAGCCATGTAACATAAGGTGACCAGATTTTCAAATTGGCACACCCAAAGCAAATAGAGTCAAGTGCCTGTGATCCCAACCCTCCTTTCCCGAGGGGGGAGGGCTGTGGAACACTGCAAAACTCTTCTTGGTGGCGTCACTCTATGGGGCTTTCACTTTCGCTTGTCCCCCCCCCCAACCTTTCCAAAGCCAAGCTTCATCCGATTCTAACCAATCCCAGCGCCTCTCGCCTCTCTCCTTTGCAAGCGTCACCCTGTGCAGAGGGCTGGGATGGGAGCTGGAGTCCGATGCCACTGGCGATCTGGGGCTGCTGTAAGCAGGCGTGGGGCTTCGGGGGAGGGGGGATGCGCAAAGCCCCCTCCCCTAATGCTTCCGGCTCTTCTAAAGAAGAGGGGGGGCTTGTGCAGAAAGGAATCTCTCCTCTCCTCCCTGCACGCACCCCACTGATGCCCGCATCAGAGCTCGGGTGGGATTCAGGTGAAGGAAAGGACTTTTCTTTCACCGGCATCAGAGCTCGGGCGAGCGAAAGCAAGTATTTTAATCAGTGGGCTGCGTGCAGGGACAAATATCTCCTCTCCTTCCTGCATGCATCCCACTGATTAAAGTGCTTCCTCTGGCCTGCCCGATCTCTGCTGCGGGTGAAAGGGAGCTGGGAGGAGAGGAGAGATTCCTCCCTGCACACATCCCACTGAAAGTGCTTTAATCAGTGGGGTGTGTGCTGGGAGGAATCTCTCCTCTCCTCCCTGCACACACCCCACTGATGCCCGCATCAGAGCTCGGGCGGGATTCAGGTGAAGGAAAGGATTTTTCTTTCACTGGCATCAGAGCTCGGGCGAGCGAAAGCACGTATTTTAATCAGTGGGCTGCGCGCAGTGACGGATATCTGGGAGGAATCTCTCCTCTCCTCCTCCCTGCCTAAAGCGCCTCCCTGCCTAAAGCGCTTCCTCTCGCCTGCCCGATCTCTGCTGCGGGCGAAAGGGAGCTGGGAGGAGAGGAGAGATTCCTCCCAGCACACACCCCACTGAAAGCGCTTTAATCAGTGGGGTGCATGCTGGGAGGAATATCTCCTCTCCTCCTGGCACGCACCTCCCTGCCTAAAGCGTTTCCTCTCGCCCGCCCGATCTCTGTTGCGGGCAAAAGAGAGCAGTTTAATCAGTAGTGTGCATGCTGGGAGGACAGGAGAGATTCCTCCCAGGATGCACCCCACTGAAAGCGTGTGGATGGGGGGGGAGCGAGCAACAGCTGATGGGCTGGGGAGCGGGACTTTTTGAAAACTGTGCGGGGCGTGGGACAAATTGTACAAAAGCATGCCTGTCACGCTGAAAGCAGGACGTCTGGTCACCTTAATGTAACAGAGTGACATGCAAGGGCTTTTCTTCATCACAATTATCCAATATAAAGCTCTGGATTACAGTCTCTATGCAGCCTCTGCAAAAAGTGCTGGCAGAGTTTTTATAGACATGATGGTCTGTTTAAAACTGGATGTGGCTACCTTGGTTTTTGTTTCCATCCCACCCTGCTGGCAAGTGGAAAGAAAGAAAGAATCACTTCCTGCTTTACTCTTCCTACTTCTATTAGTGAGTGAGTCTTTTTTCTTTTCTTTTTTTCCTCAAAGCTCCAATTTATTAAAAGAGCCATGTTGGCACATCTGGGAAAACCCAAATCTGAAAGTTTCCAGGTTTTCCCCACCCAAAAGAAAGTTCAAGTTCCTGCCCAGAACCCACATGTCCATCACATGGCCCAATCAGGCACTGTACCAAAAGAAGATTCCTCCCAGTCATACCCCTCCAGGTGCCAGGGTAAGATGACCTTGACTCTCTAAGAAGGAATGTTTTTTGACTACAAAGCTCCCAATACAGTCCCCCTTCCCAGTTTCCCACAGTAGAATATGTGGCAGGCTTGAGGCCCACTGTAAAATATGACTTCCAAACCTGACAATATCAGTCATTCATCCTACTACGATGGTGTCCAGACAATAAAAGTAGAAGGTCAAGTGTGTTTCTGGCACAAGATTATGCAGAAGAGATATAAAGCTGATCAGATACCTAGGCGTCCCCTTTTCTAACCCAGCAGTCAAATGCAGGGGTGAGAATCTTGTGGCTCTCCAAGAGTTATTGGAGCTTCTGCCATCTGTGCTAACGATGATGGTGGCACGAATAGTTCCATAATATTTGAAAGGCCTCCGGTTCCCCATCTCAATCCTGATGACTCTACAACATCTTTTTTTTTTCAATTTTTGAGTCTTTTTTCTGATCACATCAGAGGTGGTATTCAACAGCTTCTGACCAGTTCTGGAGAACCGGTAGTGAAATTTTGAGTAGTTTGGAGAACCGGTAAATACCATCTCTGACTGGCCTTTGCCCCATCTATTCTCTGACTCCTGAGTCCCAGCTGATTGGGAGGGAATGCGGATTTTGCAGTATCCTTCCCCTGGAGTGGGGAGGGAATGGAGATTTTACAGTATCCTTCCCCTGGAGTGGGGAGGAAATTCAGATTTTACAGTATTCTTCCCCTGGTGTGGGGAGGGAATTGAGATTTTACCGTATCCTCCCCCCGCCACGCCCACCAAGCCACACCCACCAAGCCATGTCATGCCCACGAAGCCACGCCCACAGAGTAGTAAAAAAATTTGAATCCCACCACTGGATCACATGGATCAGATTACTCTGTAGGTTCCGAGAAGGGGCACCAAGGGAGCCGTTTTCCTCTTTCTTCTCCATACTTCCTTCCCCATCCACCCCACAACACACAGACCTTTCCTGTCACTGTGGATTGGCAAAAGAAGTGTGAAGTATGGTTTTTTTTTTTACATACTGGGAGACTCTCCTGTTGTCCAAGAGGCAATAGCCTTCATATCAATGGTTGAGAATTGGAGAGAGGTGCACTTGCAGCTCCTCAGTTGCAAATCAGAGCAAACAGGGATCTATCCCTAAACTTTCCTTGTTAGGATTTGTCTCAGGCAACTGACAATTCACTAGAATTTTAACCTCTTTTTTTTCACCTTTTGCCTCTGAGGTACTCTGGTAAAATTTGTGGCTTTACACAATTACTTAAGTGATTTTAAAAAATTGCAACTTTAGAGAAAATCAGATTTGCAGGATGGACAGGGTGTATTGCAATTAGATGTATTATGTGCTTAGTAGAAAGGGGAATTAGCATATTGAGGTTGGTTTTTTTAATCAGTATATACCAGAACACTTTTTAAATATAACACAATTGTGCATTCATATTCATTTGATATTTAAAAGCATATAGTTGAACAAGAATTTTAGCATAAATTAAAAAAAATATTTAAATAAGTAACATGTTGGCAGGTTCTTAGATCTAGCAAAATAGATGGATTTTGGAGTATCATGAAGGGATAGCAAATCATTGGTTGTTTATGTGTGAAAATCAATCAATCTATTTATCTATTTATCTATCATTTGCCAAAGGAAAGGGGAAGTGCTTCAGAATATTTTTTTCTGCTCAGGTATCAAAATAATTTCATCAGTCTATATACCATGAATCTGTAAATCAAATTGATGAGGGCTAGTTTCTTAGCCTTTTACACATTTATATAAAATGTTGCAATGAGTTTGAAAATGAAGAATATCATAGCATGCCATTAAACTTAGAACAAATGAATCATAATCCTTTCCTAAAATAGCCATTCATCCTCTGTATTAAATCCTGGTCTGAACTAGGTAGGGATTGACTGCCCTTCTCACCCTTCAAATGTCATTTCTTTATAAGTGCTCAGATTCAGGAATAGTGCTGATGTTTTATTAGTGAGGGACCATTGATAAATGGGAAATCAGTTTTATGCATATATGTGTCTTATGTGTGGTTTTAGTTTTACATATATGTCTATGTGCGCATGACAGAGAGATCCATTCCCTGCTTTTCTGAACAGAATTTAACAATCATTTCATAAGAATCAAAGCAAACCAACTAGATATGACACTGTGAAGTACATTGCAGAATGGGTAATTTGAGAACATGGTATTTGAACCTGTGACCCATCTTTCTTTCACAGGAACATATCCTCCAAACAGTTACATACTATGTGGCCATACTAGGTAAATCTTAGCAGATGGTAGCCCCTCTTAGGGAAGCAGAGCCAGGCCTTATCAAGACTGTGATAGCTTCCTGAAGACATTTGAGTTCCTTTCCTTTGCTATGATGTAATGTGTAATGTAGTGAGGATTATCCTTCAATGAGTTTATGACAAAGCTTGCAGCCTGTCAGTTCTGATCTTCAGAAGACGTGCAGAACTTTCTATCTATTTCTGAATCCTATGTCACACCTTGGTCCTACACAGCCAGGACACAAACTAAGTAGCCCTGATGCAGCCCAGCTAATCACTTTTGATAGGCAGCTTAATCCTCTTTTAAAACCATATAAGCTATACTGAAAAGGTGTAAAGTCCTTAGGATGGGGGTTATTGCGTCTGTAGATTATGAATCCTCCTTAGCCTTAGTAACAATTTCTGGCCTTTGAGGAAGGAAGTATCATTTGGCTGCCAGCTTCAAATGAAAAGAAGTTTGGAGTTGTAGAGAGAATATCTAGGACTGTGAGGAAATTGTGAAGGGAGATTTCAAGTATCAACAGAAGAAAATGTACATTCCAAAACAACATTCTGGCTTGCAATTTTCAGCAAAAAGTCCATAAGGGGTTTCCACTCTTTTAAAAATGTTACTTATTGTTTTATTCCTTGATTGTCAAGTTTATTAAGGAATTTTTTTAAGCAATAAAAGATAAATCTAAAAGAAAAAAGACAAGGAAGAATAAGAAAAAAAGAGAAAGAGAAAGTGAGACTTCCTGGGTGGGACCTTGCTGATGGTGGCAGCTTAATAGAGCTGCTCCGGGTTTCTGGTCGTGTTATCTGCCTAGACATCTGACAGACACCTCACCCTTCAGGCAAGAAGGGGGGGAGAGAGATCCAGCTGGCAAGTGCTTCTTCTTTGATCTTTGCAGCTTTTTTGTCTGTGAAGAGAAGGGGGGCCAGCCAAGGCTGAATCATCATCTCTGTGCCGGAAATCCTTAGCTGTTTCTTCACAGCTCAAAGTAAGATCCCTCCACTTAGGACAATATTTGAACTATTTATTTGATTTTAATACAAGCAGAGTCCGTATCTGAGAACCTTATCTGCTTTTTTTAAAAAAATCCTAGCTTCATTTTTTACAAGAGCTTCCTTCGTGAACTTGGTTATTTTAAAAAGAAAAGGCTCTTAAAATGGCAATTGTGTATTCTTCGTAACAATGCCACCTCCCTAATCTTTTTTCAAAGAACAGTGATAAAAGTTCAAAGGGAGGAACAGCCGGCCAGCAGTTTCTTTTTAATTAGTTTCACTTCTCTGAAGAGTTTACAAGACTTTCCTCTTATCAACTTTGCTAATATATATTTCTGATATAGAGAAGTCTAAAATGGCGCTGAATATGCCGAGCTGCTTCGTTACAAGGGTTTTTTTTTTCTCTGAAACCTTTTGAAAAATCCTAAAGAGCTAACAAAGGGGTGATTTAATACCTTTTTTTTTTTCATAAGCTGCACAGCGGGCCAGTAGAGTTTGATTAATTGCTTGAAGAAAAGACTTATAATGGCATCAAAATTAAATCCTGGGCTGAAACCTCCTCCTAGAAGCACATTCCCCCATACCTGGCACAAAGTTGCAGCCTCCACCCTCTATGCCCCCTACTGGAGATGTGCTAACGAAAGAACTATTTTTGGAAACCTTCAGAGAATTCAGAGAGGAGATAAAGGAGATAAAGCAGGAAATAAAAGAGTTTAAGGTGGACTTATATAATAAACTTGATACTAGGATTGCCAAAATAAATGATGATATGCTGGGACTTGTAACTGTACTGACAGAACATGTTTCGGGAATTGAAGATAACCTAGAGGTTCTTAATGAAGCTAATACTAATATGACATCCCAAACTGAAGTGGTGCAACAAAAAGTTGAAAACACTGAAAAACAAATTATTATGATACAGTACAGGCAGATGGCGCTGGCATTAAGAGTCAGAGGGTTGCGTGAGGATAAACACGAGAACTTGAAACAGATTTTTTCAGAGGCTTTTGATTGTCTGGTGGGAAAACCAGGGTGCAACTTTGATTGGCAGATTGATAAAGTTTACCGTGTTAATTCTTGGGCAGCGAAACAGAAGCAACTTCCCCGAGATGTAGTTATATACTTCACCACAAGAGAGTTCAGAAACATGATACTACAAGAGTCCTATAACACCAGGCTTCAAATTGGGGGCCAGAATTTGATTGGTTTGAAAGAAATACCACTGCTCAAACGTTAAGAGCCAGGAGAGCTTTTTTAGTGGAAGAACTCAGAAACCGTCAGATACAGTACAGATGGGATGTACCATTTGGTATTATAATTACATTTGACAAGCAAAGATATCGTCTCAACTCCGTATGGAAAGCTCGTGATTTTTATCACAATATTCTGAAGGTGGGACACTCTGCACCATCTGGATATGGAGAAAGACCACAAGAAGGACAAGATAGACAGCAAACCACACAACTACCAGACAACATGTACCATCTTCCCTTCCCGGAAGGGCAAGGTGTTATGGAACAAAGACCTAGCCGTATGACTACCAGACGAATGGAAAAACAAGCTAAAAGGCAACAACCTCAACAATCACCGGCCATCGATCAAGGAGTTACAGCAACAAGCTCAGAAGCCGTGGGAGGAGCTAGGCCAAAGGTTAAACAGGCCATGCAGGAGGCTCTAAAAAAGCTTCAGGTAACCAAAGATGACAACTAAGATTTTAACATGGAATGTCAATGGACTGAATTCTCCACAGAAGAGAAAGAAAATATTTCACTATCTTAAACAGTTCAAGAATGATATAATTTGTTTGCAAGAAACTCATATCAAATCAACTGATCAAAAATATTTGCTTAACCCCAAACTGGGTCAACATATTGTGACCTCTGCTACGGAAAAGAAAAATGGTATAGTTGTATACTTAAGAAAAGACATCAAAGCTGAACTAATTGAAGCAGATTCCTTTGGAAGATATATCGCGCTAGATCTACTCTTAGAAGGGAAAAAGACATTACTTTTGGGAATGTATGCTCCTAATCAACAGCAAGACGGATTCTATAGAAATCTTCATGCTAAATTAGTACAGTGGTACTATAAGTCTTGCATACTATTGGGTGACTGGAATGGTGTGATCGATACTAAAAGAGATAAGAAGACCTCTCGCCCAAATACTAAAACCCGAGCTAAGCTACCCAAACCTTTTTTTGACATGATGGACGACTTTGAATTGAGAGATATTTGGCGAGAAAGAAACGCAGCGGAATATGATTTCAACTTCTTTTCTGATAGACATCAATCCCTTTCAAGGATTGATTTTATACTAATCACTAATGATTTACTTTCTAGGGTGAAGAAGACAAAGATTGCGGCTAGGGTCCTTTTGGATCATAACCCAGTTTGGATGGAATTGGGAAGGGCAGTGCAGGCAAGAAGGTCTTGGAGGCTGAATGAAAACTTATTCAGATATGAAAAGTACATTAATGATTGTAAAAAATTGTTATCTGAATACTTTGTTTTGAATATGAATAAGGGTACACCTATGGAATTTGTATGGGATGCAAGCAAAGCGTATATGAGAGGAGTACTGATGAATATAAACAAAATACATAGACATAAACAAGGGCTAAAACGAACAGAATTGGAAGAGGAAATTAAAGGGAAAGAGTTGGAGTTAACATTGAGGAAATTATATAAGCACAATTATGAACCACTTTGGCATAGTATACAGATAGAGATGAAAAAATGGGAGAAATTGCACTTATCTTTGCTGGGTAGGATAGCGGCAGTGAAAATGAACATCTTACCAAAAAATTTATTTCTCTTTCAAATGTTACCTATACTTAAAAAAGATGCGAATCTTTTAGAATGGCAGAAGGGTATCAACAAATTCATATGGGCAGGAAAGAAGCCGAGGGTAAAGATGAAAATAATGCAAGATGTACGCGAGAGAGGAGGCTTGAAATTACCTAACCTAAAACTATATTATGATGCAGTGGCGCTATCTGCAATTAGTGAATGGACTCATTTAACCAACGATAGAATACTGAATATCGAGGGACACGATCTGGTATACGGTTGGCATGCTTACTTGTTATTCAACAAAAAACTGGATAAGAATTTTAAAAGTCATATTTTAAGAAATGCTTTACTGCGGGTCGGGTCTGGAAAAAATACCAATATAAACTAAATGACAAGATACCCATGGGCAGTTCCCAGACATGCAATTGAAAATATGAATATAACACAAAAACAGGATAGAACCACCTACAGACAGCTTCTCACTTTGGAAAGGGGGGGTACTACAATTAAAATCTTTAGAGGTATTGAAAGAGGAGAAGGTAGTTCAAACATGGTTCCAGTATGGGCAATTACAGGCCAGGTGGAAAATAGACCAAAAAAGGGGTTTATCCAAGTTGAGGATAATTTGTTTAAACAAATAAGAGATCAAAGCTTAATGCACATAAAGAGGATATATAATGTACTAATACAGATGGATTCGGAAACAGAATTAGTTAAAGATTGTATGATAAAGTGGGCTCAAAATATTGAAGAACCAATAATGTTGGACACATGGGAAAGAATATGGGTAAGAAATGTGAAATTTACACAAGCTCAAAATTTGAGAGAAAATTTTTACAAGATGTTATAAAATATATATATGTTATAAATATATAGATGGCATTTAGATCCTAAAAAGCTGGCTTCTATGTATCCGAATGTACAGCCTAAATGTTGGAGGTGTGGTTCTCTCGATGCTACATATTTTCATATATGGTGGACCTGTCAAAAGGTTAAGGCATTTTGGATAAAAATGTGGTGGATTATGCAAAATATCTTTAAAAGAAGGATAAAGTTTACTCCTCAGTTATTTTTACTAGGTATATGTACTGACTTTACAGTGGGAGAGACCAACTTGGTTCTGCACCTAATAACAGCAGCAAGACTGTTGGTGGCGCAATACTGGAAGAAGGAAGACCTGCCTACAACTAGGGTGACCAGATGACCCGATTTCAGCGGGACAGTCACGATTTTTAACAATTTTTCCCGCGTCCCTCCGCCTTTTAAAAAAGTCCCGATTTTTTTCTGGCTTCATGTTGAAAGCCCAGTGGATTTGCTTAAGAAATCCTAACTGGGGCAAGACAAAAGACACCCTGTCTAAATTCCCCCTCTCTCTCTGTCTCAATACTTTCATTGAAGATATTAAAACGTTAAAACAACAAAACGGACCTCCCCCCCCCACCGCGCCGCTTTTTAACCTTATTTTATAAGAAAAAAATGACCTAGTACCATAGAGCTGCAGGAAATGTCTAGCGAGGTCACCAGTGTTACTTCCTGGATTTTCCGGAGGGGAGGGGCACGGAGGTTGAGGACTGCTCAAAATGGTGGGAAAAGAAACTTTCTGGTAAGTGTGCTGGGTTTTTTTCTTTTATTTTTTAATGCATTTTAAAATAATGTAGGTTTTTAAAAATGTGCAGCTGCTGTTTTTTTATTCAAAACAATATGTGATGTGCCATGGAAAAATCATTAAAAAAAAACCCTGAAAGAACAAAAGGTTTTTTTTAGGGTATTTTCCTGATCAAAACTATAATTGTTTCTGCATGACACCCTTAATCACCCTTTAATAGCCAACTACACTTCATTCTAAATAGTTTTATTTCCTTTATTGTATGTGATTACTCAAGTCCAAAAACTGAGTTAATTGGATAAACTCAGCTCCACAATTTACTAAATATACAGTTACAGGAGTTTCATGTATAGTATGCTGTCTCTTAGGGTTTATTGAACATAGGAGAATAATATGAGAGGGATTTGATGTAAAATACACTCTTTTAATAAATTCAAAATCAACGCAGCAGACAAGACATGGGAGTGAACATAATACACACTTTAACAGTATTTTTTTTCTTTTAGCCATCAAATACTGCAGCAAGTGTGTCAGTAATAATAGCAAGACAGGCATAGGATTTTCCAGCCAGGTTAATTTTACTTTTTTATGGTTTTGATGTTGTATTTAATTTTATCTGTATTAGAAACTTATGAAGGCTGTGCAACATTTTGAGGAGATATAGAGTATGTAAACGCATGAATACAGTAGAATCTCTGGTCACAACCATAATTTGTTCCATAACTTTGGTCGCAAACCTAATTTTGGAAATTTGGTGCTTACAAAAAAAAATGGTGCAGAAGGGGAAATCAGCAGCGGGGGGGGGGGGGGGGAGAATGTGAATATTTTGTTCAGAAGTGTTCGTGACCAGAGGTTCTACTGTATAACATCTTCACTTAAGACTTAAGATTCACTTAAGATATAACATCTTCACTTAAGATTCACTTAAGAACTGTGGCAAGAAAGGTGGTATAGTGACCAAAGTTACAATGGCATTGAAAAAAGTGACTGATGACCATTTTTCACACTTAGCGACCATTGCAGCATCCTCATGGTCACGCGATCAAAATTTTGATGTTTGGCAACAGATTTGTATTTATGATGGTTTCAGTGTCCTGAGGTCACTGGCGCAATACTGGAAGAAGGAAGACCTGCCTACAACTAGGGTGACCAGATGACAGAGGTGGGTGACCAGATCTGACAAAGTCAAATGGGGGAACCAGATTCACTTATGTTACTAACTTATCAGCTGCATTTATTCACTTAAGAACTATGGCAAGAAAGGTGATATAGTGACCAAAGTTACAATGGCATTGAAAAAAGTGACTGATGACCATTTTTCACACTTAGCGACCATTTTTACACTTAGCGACCGTTGCAGCATCCTCATGGTCACGTGATCAAAATTCGGATGTTTGGCAACAGTTACAATTTATATTTGTAAATTGTAGTTATGTTGAAATAAAAAAAAAATTACAATACTATTTTTGCGTTGTATGAAAATTTTTGTTGCTCCGTATAAAATTTTTAATCAAACCCCCCCCCCGGTCAAAGGTGTCCCTCTTTACCAATCTGAAAATCTGGTCACCTTACCTACAACTCAAGAATGGACATTGAAAGTTACAAACCTAGCTGAGATGGCTAAAATATCGGCATATCTTAAAGACCACTCAAATGAGAGATATAAACGAGACTGGAAAAAATGGATTGACTATACACAAAACAAATATGGGACTAAGAAATTCCAGATAGCCTATGCTTAAGATTAGGAATAAGTTAAACTGCTTAATGTTTGGGTAACAGCAAGAAGCTGAGTTCAACGTAGAGATCTTATTGACTTTCTTTTTTTTTTCCTTTAATCTCCTTTGTTTTAATATATTCTAGACTGTGTTTGTTAAAAAGCTATACCGGGTACGGGCTCTGGGAAGTCGGGGGGGAAGGGAGGGGGGGTCTTAGGGGGGAGGGGGGATATATAGTATGTCTTAGATTTTAAAGTAACGCGACTGCACTTGTATACTGTTGCTCTTTAATTTTACTGTAAAAATAGGACAAGCTGAATATATTGACATATAGTAGAAATACACCAAAGGGAGGAGTAGTGGGATAGAAGAAAGAGGGGTAGAGAGGGTGGGAGAGAGGATTGGAGGGAGGGCGAGAAGGAAGGGAGGGAGTGGACTGGGAGAGAGGAGTGGTAGAGGGGGAGGGGAAGTAGGGTAGAGGGGAATGATGGAGGGAAGATGGAAAGTTGGAGGGGGGTGAAAGAAAGAGGTGTATGGAGGGTTGAAGAGGTACATTGGGTTTCTATTTTGGGGGGTATTGTTGACAAGAGGAATTGCTGTGTTTATTGTTTAATGTTGTATGGCCCCGGTTATGCACAGTATATATGTGACTGTATGAAAATGAAAAATGGAAAATAAAATAAAAAAAAGAAAAAAAGAAAAAGTGCAGAAAAAAAAGAAAACAGAAAAGTTAAAAAAGAACTAAGAGAACAAAAGTCAGAAAAATAAATGACCCAACAGAAATTAACAAACTTATTATCCAACCTCCTAAATGTTTTGAAAATCCCTTCAGCCCTTGTTTAGTCCTTTTTAAATAAACAAATCCATAAAATAGAACTTTTCTCAATTTTCAGTAAAAAGTCCACAAGGGGTTTCCACTCTTTTAAAAATGTTACTTATTGTTTTATTTCTGACTAAAGAGGTTGATGTCACAATTTCTGACAATTCTGACATCCTTCTAATCCATACCTCCACTCCTGGGATTTTAGTATTCCTTCATTCTTGTGCATGTAATAGCCTTGCTGCAGTTACCATATATAAAATCATTTTTCCTTTAATTGGCTATCAAGCTTATGTCTTTTATGCTGGTATTTATTCTGTGAAAGATTTACTTAGCTGAATATTAAATCCATTTTTCTCCTAAATATAGTGATGGAAATATGAAACCATTAAAATGAAATATACTTCAGTTAAATCATGCTAAAACAATCTGTTTCTGACAGCTTTATTTATTGTGAGGCTTTTAAATGGAAAATTTGAAAACAGTGCTATACTATACCATTGTATTTCAGAAGGCTGGTATTATATTGAAAAGCATCCATCTTCTAGCTTGTATGTGCACACACCACATACACACAACCACACATGCATTGATTTCTTCACCATATCTTGTTGAACAGGCCACAACTGGGTGAGTTTTTACATTGTGCTAATTTATAAATCTTTAATAACTGTAATGGCAGTGCAGACATTTTAACCCAGATTAAACAGATCATATTATAGCTTAACATGACATATGAATCCATACAGATGCACCAATTTGTTAAAAATGATGTTGATGTACATTTACTTTGCAATGGCTGTGAAATTTTCTCTAGCTAAAGAGATCCATTTTCAAAAGCATATTTATTTATTTGTTTGTTTGTTTGTTTGTTTGTTTATTATAGCCACCAACTCAAAAAAAGGTGCTGAGTGGCTTGCAAGATTTCAAAATATGCAATTAAACAGTTAAAAATGTAAGAATAAAATGTAACAGTTGGGACAAAAAACAGCTATTAAGTCAAAAATGCAAAAGATTTCCTGAAGTTTTAACACAATTTTTTCAAGGGTTAAACAGAGACTTAAGAATTCTCATCATGGTATAATGCCTTGGTAAGACCATATTTGAAATACTGCATCCAGTTTTGGTCACCACAATGCAAAAAAGATGTTGAGACTCTAGAAAAAGTCCAGGGAAGAGCAACAGAGATGATTAAGGGACTGGAGGCTAAACCGTATAAAGAGCAGTTGCTGGAATTGGGTATGTCTAGTTTAATGAAAAGAAGGACATGATAGCAGTGTTCCAATATCTCGGGTTGCCACAAAGTAGAGGGAGTCAAACTATCCTCCAAAGCTTCTGAAGTCAGGACAAGAAGCAATGGATTACAAGAATTAATCAAGGAGAGGAGCAACCTAGAACTAAGGAGAAATTTCCTGATAGTTAGAACAATTAACCAGTGGAACAACATGCCTCCAGAAGTTGTGAATGCTCCAACACTGGAAGTCTTTAAGAAGAGATTGGACAACCATTTGTCTGAAATGGTATAGAGTTTCTTGAGCAGCAGGTTTCCTGAGTGGAGGGTTTCCTGAGCAGGGAGTTGGACTAGAAGACCTCCAAGGTCCCTTCCAACTCTTGGTATTCTATTATCTATGTCATAATAACACTGAACACATTTGTTGATAATAGCCATTATCTGTAGTAATTTTCACTGTCTGTACCAACTACATTTCATTTCTTCTGAACTTTGCTTTTACCATATCATCCTTTTCACTCTCTTAATAAAATAAATCCCATTTTGGATTATATTTAATAATAATAATGTATTTTTTATAAATGAAAAATGTAAGAAATTTTATAAATAAAGCAAAAAAGAATAAAAAAGATGGGAAGAAAACATACAATGCCAAAGCACAGGTTGAAAAAAGGAGATTACATAGAGTCTTACATAGATTATAATCATGTTTTATATTGCTGCAGTTCGCAAGTCCTTTGAGATATAATTTAGGCACTTAGCAATCTTGCCTGAACTTGAAAAAGGCTAAACAACATTGAACTTGGTTGGTACCTAAATAGGAAACTAAGAAATCCCCAGTGAGAAGTGAGGCCAAATGAGTAGTTGAACATAAAACCATACAGGAGGAAATCAATGGCAAACCATTTGATATATATTAACCCTAACCAGGAATCACGTTTAAGGGAGTGTCTGTCATTGTTTGCTTTATACTAAAAAAAAACCCATCCAGTTTTATTGAT
>NC_045543.1:57789354-57791854 GCF_009769535.1 Thamnophis elegans
TTTCCTTCACTCTGCTTACAAAGCCTTTGGTGTGCCCGACCATGGCTGCAGCTCCATCGGTGCAGACACTTGTGCAGTTTTCCCACTTAAGTCCTCCTTGTTCAAGGTATTCTGATGTGACCTGAAAAATTTCTTCTCCTGTTGTTTTTTCTGGCAATGCCTTGCAAAAAAAGAAGTTTTCTCTAATTGCATCACCATCCACAAAACGCACATTGGCCAAAAGTTGAACATGTCCACTGATATCAGTAGACTCGTCAAGTTGCAATGCAAATTTCTCACTGATACGGATCTTTTCCAAAACCACACTTTCGATGTCTGCAGACATGTCATTAATACGTCTGGAAATTGTGTTGTCTGAGAGTGGGACTTTGGCTAATTCCTTAGCTGCTTCAGGTCCTAGCATCTCCTCTACAATAGCTTTGCAGGCGGGAAGTATTAATGTCTCTGCCACAGTGTGCAACTTTTTTGACTTGGCTATAAGTTCAGCAACTTGATGGCTAGCTTTGAGCTCTTTCATTTACCTTTGTGGTTTTTCTCATGAAAGTTGCCTGTTTCTCCGTGTTTTCATGCAGGCGAACAAAATAGTCCGCGTTCTTATTTTGAAGCGAAGGGTGTTTCATTTGGAGATGGCGTTTAAGTTTACTTGGGACCATAGCACTGTTAGATAGCTTTTCACCACACACCACGCCCAGTGGAGTTGGTTTCTTTGCATCTCCAGTGAAAGTAAATCCAAATGAAATATAGCTTTCGCTATATTGCCTTGTGCCAGAGAATTTGCTTGAGCTAAACATCTTTGCTTTCTTTTGATCCCCACTCATACTTGGGCTCTCATCTGGCTGTGAATTTTGTTCAGAGTCCAGTTCTTTCCTTTTCAAAAACTTGTCCATCACTGCAGTATCTGCTCCTGTCTCACTGTCACTCAGTACTTACTGCACTTGTCTCCTCTTTAAACAGGGGCCAGTTCACGGTCCCTCAGACCATTGGAGGGCCGGACTATAGTTAAAAAAAACTATGAACAAATTCCTATGCACACTGCATATATCTTATCTTGCATATATCTTATTTTCCCCCACATTAGGTTGGCAGTATATCTGTATTAAATGTTTTATTCATTTTCATTTTCAATTTTGTACATTCACTTATATACTGGATATTTGCAATAATAATAATATAATAGTAAGAAAAGAAAAAAAACCCCAACCTAAACACAACTCATAAACCCAACCTATCGCTTTCATACACCCCTTCTTCTCCCCCTCCAACTTTCCTTTCTCCCTCCAACGATCACCCCTCCTACTTCCCTTTCCCCTCCTATCTTCCTTTCTCGCCTTCCTCACCCTCCTTCCCCTCTCATCCTCCTTACATTCCCCTCTTCCTCCCTCCTTACTTCTCCCTCTTCCTTTCCTCTACTTCTCACTATGGTGCATTTCTCTATTCCTTACGCCAAAAAGAAAAAAGAAAGGAAAAAAGCAATAAGAAAAAAAAGAGAAAAATAAAAAGAAAAGATAAGGAACAACAGTATACAAGTGTATTCTTCTTATTCTATATATTGAAACTATATCTCCACCCACCCACCCACCCCCAATGAACCCCCCTCCCTAACCCCCTCCGACTTCCCAGGTCACACACCCGGCACAGTTCAGTACCATTCACCTTCAAAATATCTTATTAACAATAATAATGAAAATAAAATAAAAGAACACTCCGAAAAAGAAAAAAAAAAAAAGAAAAAAGTAAATAAATAAAAAAAATTGAAAAATCTTTTGCATTATGCTCAGCCTCCCATCATTCTTAAATTTAAACAGTGTGAATCATTCCATTTATATTTTGTCCTCGTCCCTTACTTCTTTGATATTTACCCCCATCTTCCTGTAGACTCTCCAGATAGCCTTTCTTAACCTTATATTCAAATATTAGTTTATACAAAAATCAATTTATCTTCATACTTTCGCTACTCATCTTCCTATCCTTCGTTTCACGTCTCCATTCCTCCCAAGCCCAAATTGCATAAGATTAGGATCTCGCTCTTCACTTTAAAATCCTGAGCTTTTTATGTTATACTTCAAACATGTAAATTCGTAAAATGTGTGCCCAAAATCCATACCAGTTCGTTCAATCCCAAGATCCCTTCATCAATATTCCGCTCCACCTTCCTTTCTGCCCCAGTCTTCCCAACTCCATTCATCCCAAACCGCAATTCAAATAAATCTTAGTCCCCGCTTTCCTCACAGAAAACACTTCATGCGCAGTTTGGATTGAAATTCAAATAAGTCTTGTAAAAGTCCCGTATAATATCTGTCTAGAATAAGCAATGCTTCTTTCCATTCCTCATCAGTACACAGCTTTACCATTTCATACCAAACAGAAATCCTAAAGTTTTAATCAGTCCAAAAGCTTAGAAAGTATTTTAAAGACGTCGCTGGGTCTATATTCTTTGCTCTTCTGCCCTTCCGGAAAGAAAAGGCAACCCTCTGCCTTATAACCACGTGTCCCGCTGCTT